>NW_008751982.1:155431-156545 GCF_000715545.1 Opisthorchis viverrini | reverse complement strand
ACAAATTTGGTTACCCGAGCCTCATCTGGAACCCAGATGAAACTCTCGTTTAAAGCGGAAAATTTTCAGCAACCTTACAACCTTAAAATAACACGAGGGCCTTTGATCATTCTGATATGTCACTGCAGCTTAGCCGGTGGTTTGGATGTGAACACAAAGAACTAGATCAGCGAAGAAACTCAGAGGGGTTTGTTGAGTACCATCAGCCATCCTAGGCCTGACGGCATTACAGCGGACACCATCTCCGTATTCGGCAATAGGGTATTGGTCTCATCAGTAAAGTTTTTGCGTTTCTTTGAACCATGCAGTGCTTTCATATCCACCATGGACTGCCCATGATCACTAATTTTAGTTGTATTGGGTAAACAGGTACAGCAGTGGTACAGTTCGACTCTTGGGGCTTGAACGCTACCTACATCGATTTTCCTGTTAAGGCTTGACAACTGATAAAACACGGGAACTTGGCATCCCATGCTATCGATTTTTCATACAAAGTTCCACGATTTTGCTGATGTTCCTTCCCAGTCATCCACGAACGGATCGTTTGTGGCTGAGTGTCGGACAAATGACTATCGCGAAATGCGCCACGCTTTCACGATGACCTTTCGCCAGGCACCTCTTTCCCGCGCCAGGTTTCCTGGCGCACCTGAGATCCGCCTTTATTACAGTTTCGGTCTTCCCTAGTCTCACAGACCATTCTTCAGCGGACGAAACAACTGTTGTTTTGAAATGTGATCCGATGTCATGCGCTTCACACGACTTGAACAGTGCGGTTTGTTGTACCGCAAGTGTTCGCGGATCTTTTCCAGATAAGCCCCGCCACTAATGCAAAAAGTGCGTGTGCGAAAAGTTAAGCCCCGCCACCTTTTGCCAGCTCCAATTTAATGTACGCACACAACCATGACCTACTTTTGATTGAAACAATTCCTTATCCGCATCTAGACTCATTTTGTGCAAACATTTTCCCCGTAAAACGGACGTAAAACCCTAAATGAACTTTCTGGCGCTTTCAACTCTCGTTCATGACAAGGAGACAGCAGTACGTTTTTGCGAAGCCACGGAGTGATCCATCAGCAACGTTTATGTAACCATGGCCACCAAATGACACTTTCAA
>NW_008751982.1:140617-154921 GCF_000715545.1 Opisthorchis viverrini | reverse complement strand
TGGATCCAACGACTGGAGCTCACACACAAACCATCGAATCTCTTTGGCACGTCCACAAGATGCAGAATAAACGCCAATGCGGCACACACTGATCTTTAATGGACAGCTACTTGTGTGAGTTCGTCTGGAGGCAAAGTTACCGAAAAACGGACCTTTTCGTGCAAATTACAAATGACACGCCCCAATTTCACCCTCTTCAATAAAAACGACGAGTACAAATTTCATATCCACTTTTTTCTGATCTTTTTTTGGGTGGAGGGAGTTGCTTTTTGCCTATCTAAAAAAGATCCGTTTTCGCGAGTCCATACATCTGGTGACCTTGGGAAAGACTTGAGCATCGAGGATCCCACCTGAACATCGAATACCCAGACTCTCCCGGAAACAGTGAAAACCAAGTCGATCAAGGACTCACACATGGGTACCGTATACCATATCACATAAAACGCGACTTCCGTGTCCGTTCCCAGATGATCATTGCTCCAGACAAGCTTCGGCGATATTCACCGCCACGCATAACAACTCAGCCACGACCTGCCAATCACAATCTTGCCCGTAAATTTCAACAACGAAGCGATAGGACGTAAGTTCGAACAGTTGCCCCCTATGAATCAATGTTCTTGAAAGGTCGCGAAAGAGAGGATACCGTCTACCAGTCACCACAGTGTCAGATGAACCAGCAAGTGGAGGGGAGAGTTGTAGTGAGAAGTAAGGTAGTAGAAGCTGAGAAGATAACAACCGGCGTTGAAATTGTGTTTGAAAAGCTCCATTCAAAAGTTCCACAGTCCTGAAGTTCTAACAGCCACGAACTCCGAGTCCTGCACGATTACAGCAATCAACAGGATCTTACACTAAACGGGTGGATAATGGTGACATTACGAAAACGGATGAGGACAGTTGTTAGGAATAAGGGCCGATGAAAGTTAGCGACACATCAACAGTAGCACTATTCCGTCAATAATGAATGAGTGAGGTAAAAGTTGGCGGGCACCTAATATACGTACCAAACCATTTGAGAAGAGGTATTATTGAGGAAGCTACTCACAAGATTGCTGAAAACTCTTCGACAGCCCACGACCGGTTTCGCCCTTCCGCTTGGGGCTCATCAGGTAGGCGCAGTCCCCGAGTTTCCGTCAGCCTTATTCTCTACTTGAACTCAAACTGGGCTTATTTCGACAAACACACTCAGTTTGGTTTTCACGGGAGACTAGAGTGATTCTCTTGTTGAAGAATGTGTGCGCTGTCTAAAGAAATCAACCTAATGGCAGCCCAAATTGAAGTCAAAAACCGACTTCAATACAGTGGTGTTGATCAAGTAAGGATTAAGAATGTAACTGTCTTCATCATCGGGACTTGGTAAGGAATGGAGAGGCCCGACTGTGTATCCATGCAGGGCGGGAACGTCTGAGGTTTTCCAGAGGTCTCTAAACGTAGACAACATTTGAGTAGCTTTTCAGAAAGGAAGAAGGTTGGGATCACCATTGGTAAAATTGAAGCTTCCAATCCCGGTTGAAATGATTATGGACTGCACAAATGAAATCAAACGTAGTGTCTTAACTAAGGTCAACAGCCAGAATTTGTAAGCACAAGGGAAAAGTAAATGGACCATCAAGAAGGGCAGATGAACGTTGGGCAATAATCAAGGACTTGCAGTGTCGAGCCATGAGCTAGACACAGAACAAAAGATTCAAATCACAGCGACTAGTGATCAAAGCAATGGAAATCCTCAATCATTTGAGTGCGATTTTGGACAAACCAAGTTGACATGTTGCGGTGTAATGGTTGTTTGTCAGTTGGCACCATTAGCACAAGTGGGGGGTGGTAAATCACGCAACCCTACCCTAATAGGCGTGATCTGTCCGGCACACACATAGAGCGATCGATATCTGTTATAGACGACACTAACAGGAATACTTGCATGAACTGAACAGGAGCAGCTGAACGTGAGACCCGGTTCAGATTCATTTTGGTTCTCTCCTAGCCACCCCCTTCCGACCTCAACATCTGCTAAAAAGTACTAACATACAAACTCCCTTAGCTGACACCAAACACCGAGTTAACCTGCTAGCTGGGAGTGATCTTCACAAATGGGTCTCCCTGAGTTTCAAATTTCGACCAGTCTCGCAACCTAGTCACTTGGCCTGACGAAACCTTTGTGTTCAATTCGAAGAATTGTCCAGCAATAAACCTAGCAATAATCTTTCACTCGTGATTTCCAGATCAGCTTCAAGCGTTTTTCAACCACTGAATGCTGTTCAACCTAATCGACACGTTTTCTGGCGAAGGGAGTAATCAATGCGGGATAGCGTTGTAAGATAAATTTAGGATCTCACATTCCTCATGCAACGAGTGTTTTTTGGATTCCCTTAATACATGGTTCCGCCAAAAGTCTCTTTAATCCCGATGCCCGGTATTTGATGAAACGATCACATGGTTTGCGAAAAATAGTTGCCAAACGTGACCTTTATCGCACTTCTACAGTACTTTATGCTAGGTGTAACAGGGGTGTTTTACTAGTGATGAGAGCGCAGAGTTTTGCTGCGACCCATCATCATCATCATCATCATCATCGTCATCGTCATCATCATCATCATCATCATCGTCATCGTCATCATCATCATCATCATCATCGTCATCGTCATCATCATCATCATCATCATCGTCATCGTCATCATCATCATCATCATCATCGTCATCGTCATCATCATCATCATCATCATCGTCATCATCATCATCATCATGGACAGCGTGACATCAGTGCTCAACACTGATGTTTCGCCTCCCAGGCACAAAACTACTTTGTTTTCTTCGAACCCTTGGAAATTCGAATGAACGGACCTCACAATCCTCTGTACTACCAGCCTTTCAAAATAAGTAGACTACTTGGAGTTTTGTACGAAAGTTTTTGCCATGTTTCACGATTGATCACTGTAACCTTAAGCTTACATCAAACCCGGATATTTCTAATGTGATCGATATTCAGCTAACTCTCTGTCTCATCTCAAAATTTCCGGTTCTATCAGTTCTACAGACTACCGTGTTCCGGACCTACCAGTCAATCTGCTCAAAAGAAAGTCCTATCTTTTTGCAAAGTAAGTTCCTTAGACGTTCATCATTGACTGTTTCCATTTAGCTGAGAGCATTTTAGCCCTTAAACCCTTGAACAAATCAAAAACACATCTTTGTGTTTATCTTTCGATGTCAGATTGTGTAAACTTCCGCCGCTATGTGGTAAACAGTGCACCGTGTGCGTTAGTGTTTTTTCTCTCTTTAAAAATAAAAGGCGCAGCTGCAAGCTTGCGAACGATTTTCTGTCGCACAGAAGGAAACTCGAGGATCAGAAGAGGCAATTGACGGTTAGTTTTGTTCATCTATGTCAATAAATGTCCAGCAGACACTTCGCTCTTTATTCGAGGAGAAAGCTAGGTGGGCAGAAGCCCCTCCCCTGCCTTCACATACATGGAAAACAGCGGATAACATATTAGATGTGAGTGAACGGTTAGTAAATTGCATTTGTTCGGTAACGGTGGTCTATTCTCAATTAATGTCGTGTTTTCCCCAGCTTCCGTTTTTTTTCGGACTGATTCATGTACTAACCGTTGATTGGTAGTTTTGGTCCTCAGTTTTGATTGGTCAGGGAAGGCTATGCTGGAAGACACATTGTAAGAAATTGCAAAAAAAATGTAAATTCTGACTGTATGCTCAATGTTGTTTCATTACATTTGTTAGTCTGACGCATGCATGAAACACAAAACTTTAGATTTTCTTGAGTTATTACTGTTGAGTACCCATCACTTTAACGTCACTGTGATGAAAAAACATGCATTCACTGACGTGAACCCTAAATTCTATTGTTCTTAATCTTGATTATCATGTCTGAAAGTACACGAATGAGCCTTAACCAAAATACTGGGCTGTTTGTGAACTTTGATTAGTCTTCAGATGCCACTTATAACGAAAGTCACAGATCAGAGAATGATTGCCTTTACAACCAAATGTGGTCCACTTCGATCCCATCCAAGAGCCTATGTGAATTTCTGATTAGAGTTTCATGTCATGTCGCTTAAGAGTCAGCAGTCAGGACGGAAAAAGCTGATTCTTACGGTTGTAGTAACTGTTCTCACCCGATGAATAGTAACCTATGCGAAACACGCGGTCAAGTTTCTTCCGATTTCGACCAGTCGTTCGAGACCACTTGCAGCAAAAGGCAAGGTCTAGCTACGGTCATTCTCCAAAGAAACCGACCTTGAAGAGAGCAGTCCTTCAAAAAGAACCTAATTACTTTGCGTTTGATGCTTCCGAGAACAGGAAACTTGGATCACGAAGCTTAAAAAACACTCTAAACACGTTTGTCATACGGTACTTTTTGGACGGAGTGAAAATAAATGCCTCTGTTCTGAAAATTACTGACCTTGACGCCAATGCCGTTAAGTAATCAGTTTGGCGGAAGATTTTCATGACACAAGCATTATTGTCAGAAACCATTCCAAACGTAGGTGTGAGACGCCTACACAGGCATCCACCTATGCTGAAGATTACTTTTGGTGGATCTGTGTACTCAGTCTAGGTGTTTCAGAATCCAATAAATGAAGTAACTCGCAATGTCTCAGTCCAAATCAACCGTGCATGAGACCAATTTGAAAAGCAAGCACTACACAAAAGTCAAACCAACAAATCTAGAGCCGGCTGAAAACAGCCCACTATCAGTTTAGAGCAACGCCAACTGAGCAATGGTCACTCTTCTCGATATGTTTTCTTCTGGCTCAGGCGTGTACACGGAATCGAAGAAATCGATCAAAGCAGCGAGTAAACGTCAAACTGCTTGAGATTAACGAACACGGTCGCAACTGATAACGCCAGTGTAAACTTGGCAAGACACGTGAAGCCGATAAGTGAGTGTCCGGTCACCTGAGACTGTGTCTGCGTAAAACGACCTTGTGTGACGACTGTGTGTGTGTGGGCCAAAAATACGGATAACGCTGGATCTGGGTGATGAAAGTGGCTCAATTCCTAGAAACTTGGTGGTTCAAAAACAGTCACATCATTTTGATGTCCGATGTCAATGATATAAGCTAAAACTATGATGCTTATGGAGACTCTCAATAGGCTCAACGTATAGAATCGAATAGTAAAATCAGTTGTCTTTTCTTGTATATCAGTTACCAGGACACAAGATGGATTGGTATAACGATACGACCGACGCAAATCAGCCTATGGGGGCATTACGCACCGTTCCGCAGCTTGGTTTTCCCAAGGTCAAACGGAGATGTGTCTATATGACTGGGTAATAAACATCCTGGAGTGTGATACAGACGTCCCAAAAATGTGCTTCAACTGACTGGCCATCCAGAAAGGATCCTGGCGAAATACCTTAAACCGGACTAACCTATTTGGGACGTAAAACGTAAGTCACGTTGCCGTAGCCTAATCAGAGGCGATGGGATGAACCTGCTGCTTGTGGGATGATTAGGAAATGGTTTTGCTGAGACACTTTGAGCCCCGTGCCTGTTTGTGGCTCTCACGAGCTACCGTATCATCAGGCAGGAGTGAAACATAAACTTGGTTGCCAACCAACCTCAATGTGTTGTCCTGTAGAGACAGCTACACAGGTCGAACAAGGAGATCGCACATAGATCCGCGTTGCGGCTAGGATAACGATATGTTAATAGTTCCATTTCATTCGCTCTCACTGACACAGGTTACAGAATTGACGTTGTAGTCGGTTCGAAACCGGGACTAAACGAGAAGATATGTTCTTTTCTGTTTCTCAGTGTAGTTTTTATTCGTATTTTAAAGTCCATGCTGTACATATAAAAGCAATTTATACAGACGCTGAGACTCACTTGGCAGGACAGACACACTAGGCTTCACGTGCCATACCTGGTTCATGATCGTTCTACCATCACTTTACTTCAATACTGAATGTTAATTTTAGCCAGTTTTCTAATTCAACAAACCACTCAGTTTTGTTATTGGCATCGACAGGGTATGAAGTCGTTGTTCATATGGTCAAGAAGGACTTTAGTCTGAGTGATTCGAGTTGAAGCTACCTCACTGACTCAAACTCAACGAGCTTTCAATAAGCGGGATGGTGGAATGGGCCACTGGTGAGTCCAGAGGTAAATTTTGCTGCTAAGAAACCGACGACGATGGTTCAAAATAAACTACACGAAAACGAGTACAACCTAACATCGTAAAGCTGAAATGCACAAACGCGTTTATTGCTGGGAATTTTGAGACTTGACCTGGAGGTGTTTTCGTAGAATGGAAGTCATCAACTGTCAGTCCAGATTTTGTACGTTGACTCCACGGACAAAGCATGGAAGAGAAGAGGCTGAGTTTTACAAGGGCTACTTTGATAGCAGCGTTCAACTCATAACTCTAAATTTAATGAAATGGTATTAATTATCCGGTGAACTATTTTATATCTCAGAATTGGCGATACCTTGCTTCCTAATCAGAACATTCTACTGAAGAGTCTTGTAGTTCTATTGGAATTTCACGTCCAAAGCACACACAGTCTTCAGCGTATAATATATAACAATATTATATACATAACATAAGTGTACTAGATACATGTGCGACCAGTAAGTCTGTCTAATGTACTGTGATATATCGCGTATCATTCCAACTAAAACGTGAAGCAGTCTTGTACAGCAAATTCAGTTGAAAAAGAGATCCTGCTGGATTCATTTGAGTGCACCGTCAAAACCAAATGAGTGTTCAGCTGGGAGTGTTTGGCGAGGTACTTCATACTTCCAGTGACTTACCTTTCAAAATCCACTGTGTCTATGTTAAACGGGGGCCAAGCCAATCTGTAGATGGGGTGACCTCAATTAGATTTTGGTCAGGGCAACTCCAAAGAACCCAAACGTGGGGCTTTCTATAAAAGAAACTGCTCACAAGGTTGCTGAAAACTCCTCGATAGCCCACGACCGGTTTCTCCCTTCCGCTTGGGGCTCATCAGGTAGACGCAGTTCCTGAGTTTCCGTCAACCTTATGTTCTACTTGAACCCAAATTGGGCTGTTTTCGAGAAATACATTCATTTGCAAATCGATTTGGTTTTTACCTTTATGAAAATATACTGCGATATCTCGAATATCGTGTCAACTAAATCATGAGGCGTCCTGTGTGCAGTACATTCAGTTGGAGGGCTTCATAAATGAGAGATCCAATTGAGTCTCCCGTGAAAACCAAATTGATTTGCAAATGAGTGTATTTCTCGAGGGGCTTTCTACTTTAAATTCCATAAAACTATAACCCACTGACCTAAACACGAATGTACTTTATCTGAACTTCTGAACTTTGTCTCTATGCATTTTACGTATTCTCTGTGGTCTTTGATTCCTGTTTGAAGATAAGACTGATCGCAGATGAAAGAAAATTCCTCCACCTCACAGAGGTGGTTAAACACAGTCACTAGCGTTGGCAGTCAAAATTTACTGAGTAGTACAACAGTCTGTGAAGACTCGGTGCTCATCGTGACATTGTCAACCTATACAAATCCATCCAACAATAAATTTTGCCTCCCCTTTTTCAGTCTAACCTATTTGTTCTTATTCCTCCCCTCGTTACCCTGGAGCCAGTGATATCTCCTTTCGCGGCAGTGGGGCACCAGTGGCCCCATCTGATGTTGCTGCAAGCCGTGATGATGATCAGGAAACTGTGCATACGAGCGCACGCATTCCACGCAAAGCACCAAACAACAAGCATAGAAAGAATGATTTATAAGACAACTAGAAGGTGAGCTTTCCATTCTCAATCGGTTTAACAGTTGTTTGAATGATTCAATTAGCTGAACGCAACTCACCAAACAATTCACTCAAAAAAAGCCAGCATGTGATCACGTGATGTGAAGAATGAGTGGCGCTATGTGACCAACTTAATCACACTTTTGGTTTTCTTCAGGTACTAGCCGGGAGGTTCAAACCTCAACCGACCGTGGAGATTTGTGAGGTGCCCTTTGCTTGTGATTCCCAAAAAAAGATGAGGCGGCCGTACATCACTTCTCGGTTTTTCGACATTGATTGACTGAAATTGTAAGGAGGAAACTCAACTGAAAAACTTTCCAGTTGTCCTCTCTTTAATCGAAAAACCAATTCAGCTCATTTACATTTTCCGAGACTGTTGTGAACAGACAATATTCCTGAGGTATCAACATGGAAAGACGGTGAAGGGCTGCAAATTAAATCCTCATTCGAACGGTCAACCAGTTACAGGAACCACAGTTTAGTAAACCTGGCAGGTACTTTGATCGGTAGGCTCTCATAAGGTCATTCGTTTGTTGGTTCGCCAAAATTAAATCGCCTTATTGGAAATTTCATCCTCCAAATGAATCTGATTTGAGTCGAACAACCGGAAAGCATTGTACTTCTCAGTGCACTTCCAGGCTTTTCAGGATAGATTGGCTCCGTTCACCGGACGAAATTTCCATGCAAACTTTCTGCTTCTCATATAACGTCTTTCCTGAGAACTTTTCGTCAGCCCACCACTGGTTTTATGCTTCTGGTGTGCGTTATTTAAAGAATATTTACTTCGATATCTTGAGTATCGTACCCGATTGAGCATAAGGCGTTCTTTGCATGGTTGAGTAATATTACAAATGAGAGATCCAGTTAAGTCTCTCGTCAATGCCGGAGCGACTTGCAAGTGAGCAAAGTTCGTCACTTTCCGTACAGTTTGATCTTCAAACAGACCAAGTGGCTGATACCAACTCGTCTATCCAATGAACCTGAAGAAGAGTGAAACCGGTGGTCGGCCACTCCGACTCCAGCGTTGTGTCAAGGAACACGGTGGTGGGTGAAACACGAAGTGACCCTTCTGTCGAACACCAAGTTTAAAAACATCATAAACGAATGATGACTAATAATAATCGTTCAGCAAAAACACCCTTTTGGTGCCTAGCTGCCATACCACCCGAAGAAAACACGAAGGCTGAGATACTGTCAGATTGCGCAAGCATAGGCTTGAACTACCGGACTCAACCACTGAGCTTTCCAGGTGATTCAGTGGAGTCTCCCGTCAACACCAACTCACTTTTCAACTGAATGCATTTCACCCAATATGGTGGTTCTATATTCCCAATGGTGTTCTGCGCATTTATTAGTTGCTTTGATTTCGACTTTGATGATGATTATGATTGATTTTGACTAGATGAAATTTCATGCCAACACTAACCAGGACTATTCGAGTGGGTATTGTGTGTGGATGCAAGCATCGGATACTCCATCCGATGCTGTCAATGATATGATTGAAATGGTCCCTCGCTACGCATTGTTTGTTAGCCAGGATTGTTGCTGTTTCCTTGATGTCACTGGAAGAAATTAATCGTAATCTACATTCCGCACACAATCAGGACCACAGCGATTAATTTTCATACGATCCTCTCAATTAATTAATATTTATGAAGACTTTAATGCATCTACTCCACTAGCATACCGGCGATTTTTCAAAGCTATTTTAGAGATTCGCACATACACTGAAACCAGTGTCTATCTCAACACACGCGCATGCACACACATCGAGTTGTTCAAGCCTACTCAGTCAGCGGATAGTCCAGTGGTCCAACTCAATGGAAATTCTCCCATTTCGATTTGTAATTGTGCCGTACTCGTCATACTTCACACGAGGGCCAAGGGTTTGGAAGACGAAGTATTTGGGATTAGAATCAGTGCCCGTCAAGAGGATTGCACATTTGGTCTCAAACCGATCTCGTGGAAATCTTGGGATTTACTCTGTAAATAAGCGTATTCCCCTGCGGGTGGATTTTATACCGCATATTACCCTAGGTGTCTTGTTTTACTTCTTTTCTGGGGTTTGGAGACAAATATCGGATAACCAGTTGAATAAGCTCTCTAATCCTGTCCTTGCATTCCGGTTTGTTTCATTTGTTTCATGACGCCAAGAAAATCGTGAGCATATTTCCACGGGGCAATAGTTTCAATTTCCTTGACCATTCTGAAATCAGACAACTCTGTCATTGAGCAGTCGGTTTTGAGGGGATTCGATCCAGATGAGTGTAGAACCGAGCTCCCCAGCCAGTCGGAAACTCACCAGTTTATCGCTGGGCAACAAACGCAAGCGATAATCGAATAAGGAAAAAATCTCTTGACATTATCACTCACTGTATTTCCCTCTCCACCAAAGGCTTTTGGATCGGTTAGAATAAACTGGAGGTTTGACACCGTTTACTGGCATGTCCGAGATAATTACAGCATGCGCAACAATCCCACGCGCACACAGATATAGCAGCGACACTCTGAAAGGAGACAAACTTGCTTCCAGTTTCCATGTGCGAGTAGAAGTTATTGGATGGTACACTCACCTGTACACCAATTCGGTTTTGACGGTAGACTCACCTGAAACCAAGCTGAATTTATCGTGTTTGATGTTCTTGTTTAACTGAATGTACTTCACCAGGCCGCCTCAGGTTTCAGCTGATATGATATTCAAGATATCGCGTGTAAAGACGTATAGACTGCTCTAAGGTTGCTGAGAAACCTTTATCAGCCCAGAGCTGTCGTTATCCTTCTTTGGGGTACGTCAGGTAAGCATTGTCCCAAAGTTTTCATCAATTTTTCGTTCAATTTGAACCCCATTTGTACAAAATTTGACTTATGCGCTCATCTGCATTCCAATTTGATTTTGACGCGTTTCTCACCTGGAACCCAATTGAATTTCTCGTTTATGACTGTGCCTACCCGATGATCATAGCTTCCTATCTAGGATAATGTGCACTTCAGCAGATCTACTATAACAGCTATCTGTGGTCACGGTTGTTTAGCTATGATTCTCACACCAAAATCGTTGCACAAACGCACGCAACACCGAAATGCAAATACCCCGTCAACGACAAAAAGAATATTCGACGAAATATGATACGCAAGCAGGTAAAAATGTAGGTGGGCTTTCCCCGGCATCGAAGCTTCTTCACCTAAGATAGTCGGGAGTTGAAAGCTGAATATTATTCCCATGGGAGAAGCCCGAGGTGCCCAAGTGGTCAGATCACGAATCTGCTGACCGGGAGATCCATGGTTCGAACCCGGCCTCTGCCTCTCGACTCCCCGTGTCTAGGCTTGGGCGACCTGGCAGTATCCCAGACTTCGTTCTTTCTCCTGATGGCATGGCACTTGGGCACCAAAAATTGTGCCAGAGCTGAGTGACCTTGTATTTTTTCATGCTTTTGATGGCCTCGTTTTGTAACATTTTCTTATTTTCCCTTGGTTTAGCCATTTTGGTGATCGGAGCTACTCAACAACCTTTGAAAAACGTAAGGGTGTATGGACGATGAGGAAGACTGATGAACGGCTTATCGTGGATTAATCTATCTCGTCGTCCAATGAATGGATGATTTCGACCGTAGATAAAAGAAACTGTAGGCATTAAATGACGTGGGATCGTCACGTTTCTATGTCAGGCTTTAGGTGGACGTTTGTTCTGGTGTCCGTGCAATGTATTCCTTCAGTTGTTTTATGGAGACATCATTTTTTCTCGTCACTTCTGTGCTGAAACTAGGGGATGGAAATGACGCAGTAGTAGCCCCCTTTGGATGCCCCTCTGCCATGCCAATGGAAGAAGGCTAGATGGTTCAACCCTGAACAGAAGCAGTCAATATGCTGAGGTCGGAGTCGAAACACTGGTCTACCAGACCGTAAGCTGGCTTGTTATCCACTGAGCTATCTCGACGCCCAGACGGTGAAACAATTTGTAAAGGGCTTAGAGAAACTTTCATACATTAGTAGGATGCATTGTTGATATATTACTACTCTGTTGAACTGAAACTGTACAAATCACACAAGCAATACTGTAGTAATCACTTGGTTTAATTCGACAGTTCTTGTGCACACATCAGTTACTTGATTAGGGAACACAGCCAGTTGCTGTAAACTTAAAGTTAATTTCGTCAGAAATGAAACCAACTTTCTGTTTGAAGTAGTAAAATGTCCGAAATTATTTTTTTTCATGCAAACATTAGCATTCCGATCACAGCTTTTCAAAGTCCACATGCCCCCGAGAGCTTGGAAAAAAGCAAGTATGCATTCAGCCATGAGGTTTGTGGTGGTGACTGGTGGCACAGTTTAGAATGTCGTCCACTTCAGCCGTTAAACTTCCGAACCCAACTAAAAAAAGATCGCCATTCTGCTCCGCAACACTGAACATGATTGGTACAAACACGTAGTGTGGTTGGTTCATTCAAAAAAACAAGCAGCTAGTTTTGAGTGGTGTTCATCAGGCATTTCAAATGGTAATGCCCAAAAGCTGCAGAAAATAAGCCTTCTGTTGAACCACAGGGTTTATTTGGCAAGCATCTAACACTGAAGCTAAAACGATGGATTTTACGGACAAATCCGTGAATGGATTTGGTGAACTCACTACAGATATGAGTCTAGCCTAAACGGAGTGATTTTTCTCGGTAGAACGGTAAAACTTGCCGGATGGAACTAGTTGGATCAGCCTGGATGGCAAATATAATCAAACTGTGTGAATTCAACCCAATCTATCCAGCGTTCTATTTTTCAAACAAACTGGTAGGGGTTAACAAAATGTAATTCGCAAACGTTTCGTCACCATTCGAGGAGACGTCTTCAGTGCGCTGTTGGTTGAGTAGTTCCTCTTTTCGTGCCTACGTTTATATGGGCTAAAAAAGAGCAGCCTTTGCGCCGAAATCTGGATTCTGATTGGTCCGATCTTAATCTGTTTTGAGTTGTGGTTTGTATTTCCTGTTTCCTACAGCCACGCTACTGTTGAAATTGCCGTCCATTGTTGTCTCTCTCGGTTGGCCCGTTCTTGATCTGTATCGCGTCGTGGTTGGCTTCTTCCAGAATCCAGGTTACAGCGCAAAGGCTGCTGTTTTTAACCCATATAAACGCAGGCACGAAGTGAGGAACTACTCAACCAACAGCGCACTGAAGATGTCTCCTCGAATGATGACGAAACGTTTGCAAACCAATTGCCAAGCTCGGCAAACAGATTAAGTCACCTGATCAATTAACAAGTAATACACTCGAGCTACCAATATTCCAACACATTACCAACAGATAGATGTGTTGAAATGAATCCCGCGTAGATTCGTCAGTTTAGTAGAAGCATGACTCGAAATAAATGGAATATAGACTGCTTCCAGTACAACGTTTACACAGTACGAGAGTTCGGTCCCAAAACATTTCATCTTATCGGTTCCACCAGTGTTTCATACAACAGATTTAATATGGCTCAGTGGTTAGAGCGGGAATTTAATGACCACAAGTTCCATGGTTTGAACCCATCCGAACTGCTCTTGTCTAGGCTTGGACAACCTATCAGTATAGAAGCCATCGTGCTTCCTTTGGGTGTGAAGGCAACTTAGCTTGGAAAAGGTTTACATGCCACATGATGCGTTGAATTTCAACGATAAGGGGCTGGACTTCAAAATTCTCCCTGAGATAGACAATGCTAACGATCACCCGCGAGATATGTTCCACGTTGGACCGCCTGTATACAATACGACAACGAATTTAGATAAACAAGTAGCTTGTGCCTTTGGGGCGCTTTATCATCGTCGAGTTGACGGGTTTCGAAGACGTTTTCTCTGCTAGCTCAAACTAATCATCACAGCAACTTCTCGGGCGAGAAAATAAGTTGCTTACCGATGTTAACTTCAGAAGCATGTTGGAAAACTGTGATTTTATTGTGCTTAAATGCTTCTATATATTGGCTCTCCGGAAAAACAACCGGCCGTCAGCATTAGTCAAGCTTGTAGATATTTTGGAAAGACAAAATTGTAAAAAGAACGCGCAATGACGAACACGAAATTTACTATATGTTAGATAACTTAAGGCTATTTAACGGAAGTAGTTTACCGCTCGAAAACTGGCCTTTTGACCTCATACGAAGGTTTTGCTCTACGGGAGGGGTGTTAAAGTTTTAAAACAGTATATTTGGTTTTTTCATAAAGAAAACTGCTCACAAGGTTGCTGAAAAGTCTTTGACAGCCCATGACGGGTTCCGCCCTTCCACTTGCGGCTCATCAGGTAGGCATAGTCCCCGGGTTTCCGTCAACCTTAAGTTCTACTTGAAACCAAATTGTACGAAATTAACGAAATACACTTATTCGCATATCAAATGGATTTTCGCGGGAGACTTAATTGAATCCTTCGTTTATGATATTATTCAACTAAATGTGCTGCCGCCTCGTGTTTCAGTTGGTACAATATTCGACATGACGCAACTGATATGCAACTGAGCGTATTTGTCGAGATCTATCCAATTTGTGTTCAAGTGAAACATAAGGTTGACGGAAACTCGGGGAATGCGCCTACTTTGTGGAC
>NW_008751982.1:116397-140589 GCF_000715545.1 Opisthorchis viverrini | reverse complement strand
CTTGTGAGTAGTTTCCTTTCTAAAAATATACTGCGATATCTCAAAAATCGTGCCAACTGAATCCTGACGCAGCCTGTGTGCAGCACATTCAGTTAAAGACTGCTATAAACGAGAGATCCACTTGAGTCTCCCGTGAAAGTCCGGATGATATGAAAATGAGTGTATTTGTAGACAAAATATTCAGTTGTTCTTCGACTGAAATTGTTTCCTTGCACAAATGTGGTGAAAAGCGTATTAGATACCCCTGACCTTAGACATATTTTGATTGTTGCTCGTAAGCAATCAACCACAGTCACACACCAGCCGTGGTTTATTGTTTGTTTATGCACTCATTGTAGATATGCCAGAGGGCCAATCAAAATGCAGTACAATGTGGGGATCGACCAATAGGAGCACACAATTTGTCGTTTGCATCCGAGAAATCAATCAAACCAGACTGCAATTCCAAATTGGTTAAGCTGGTGGCTCTTTGGACGACTGACGTCACAACCCTTTCCTCATACCACCACCGATCTATAATTAGCTCAGAGGAAGAATAATTTCATCAGTTCACTGAACCTTCCCTCTGAGAAGTCGTCATTCGAGAAGCCGGCAAGATAGGTGACCACGTGATGTGGTTTCCGTTAGTGAAGGATGAGTGACACTGTATCCTGTTTGAGTGAGATCTAATCACGCTGCTGCTCAGGCGCTTGTTGCCAAGCCGTTCAAACATTTGACCGGAAGGTTGCGGGTTGGGAACTTCCTGGGTTTTTTAGATATGCACTGCTGACCACGTGAGTTTCCGTTAGTGAAGGATGAGTGACACTGTATCCTGTTTGAGTGAGATCTAATCACGCTGCTGCTCAGGCGCTTGTTGCCAAGCCGTTCAAACATTTGACCGGAAGGTTGCGGGTTGGGAACTTCCTGGGTTTTTTTAGATATGCACTGCTGATGTTTCCAAATAACAAAGGAACTTCTTTACAGTGCTTCTCGGCTTTTCAGCATAGATTGGCTCCACCGATAAAATGAAATCTGGACATCCCTAGAACAAACGCCCACCGCAATAAATAGCCCACTGATGATGTTTCCGAGATCTGTGACAAAGCGTTTGCCATCTAATTATCAATTCCGGAAAACAGAAAAACCAAACTATTACTTGAATTTTCATGCACATACAACACCCTCACGGTACAGGTGATGAACCTGTGAAAGGTTAATATCTACTGGTTACGTAAACCAGTCAAATTCTCACTGCCGACATCAGCCCGCAGAAGACTATGCTAAAATACCCTGCCTTTGGATGGGCTAATAAGTAATCTAGGACCACATCACTGTCTGTTGGTTTCCGGCAAGCAGTCGCTGTTAATTTCACACCACTCTCATCTGTCATGCGGTCAAGTGAGGGCGTTGCACCCAACGTGGACTCTAGCTCCATGCTAAACTTAACGTGAGGGTTCAAAGGTTGTATGGATTCTGGAATGTTTCGTGGAGTATCGACTCGGTGCACAGAGAAGATCGATCCAGCAGTAGCACAATTTGACGTAAAAAAAGCGACTTCAAGACAGCGGTTATCCGGTGGGTCTGATAAAGCGGCACCCAAGACGGGTATTGGTTCGGACACCAAGTCCCAACAAGGATTGGGTCGGAACAGGAGTTAGCTGACATGTAAAGTCATTAGAATGGGTATAAGTACAGCTCACGTGAGAGTAGCATTCCAGAAGGGAAAAATGTTACGTTCTGTATTGTTTCATTTGAAGGAATGCCTTCCAACTGATAGGACTAGGGATTGTGCACACAAAATACAATGTAACGACTGTACGAAGGTTTACATAGGTCAGACAGCCAGGGAGTTGCATACCAGAATCGGTGAGCACAAGTGGTGTGGATGAATATCAGGCGATAATTAACGACGTGGCAATGGATCTTGAAAATGTGGAAGGTTTGATAGGAGGATGAAGCCCCATACTACAGATAATCGACGAGGCGGAAATCAGCACAGTTACCCAGTGTGAATGCAATGGAGAGCACAGAACTGCTAAACATGTGGAGGGGGCGTTTTGGGTCAGCAATGGCAGTGTGCGATTCCCAGTGAATTGGTATGAGTCTGAAGTGCGAAAAAGCCCAGGCGGTCTAAAATTCATCCAATCCCCCGAATCTGTCCTCGCAATTCCTGGTTAGCAAGATTTTTGAATAAAACCTAAGTGGATAGATCCACTAAAGTGCCCTAAACTGGGGCAAGAGGCCCTCCCAAAAAACCCATTCAAATTGATTACAATTTCCCCTGTCTCATCTGTCGTAAGTTTTAGTCATTCAAACTGACAAGAGACAATCTCACGAATAGTGTATTACGTCAGCGATTAGGACTCAGCACGGATTAATTCGATAAGTGGAAAAAGCTACACCAACTGGCTTCCCATCTATCTTGAAATTCGGCCAACCTTGGTAACTTTGTCGTTTGGCCTGTGTCAAAAGCGAAACATGACACAGCAGTAAATCCCCATAGTACTTACAAAACAGCTCCAGAGCCGAGATGTTTTTATTCAAACACTGTTAGAGGCGAAATGCACACATGTGAAAAGTAAATTTGTTTTAATTGGAGCTCAACTAAAATCCTAGCCCAATCTCTCTTGTGGGCTATTTTTCAAGCGAATTTCACAAAAGCCTGTTTGCAGCACATTCACTCGTAGAATATCATAAACGAAGGGTTCAGTTGAGTCTCTCGTGAAAACCAAATTGATTTGCAGATGAGTGTGTTTCTCGAAAACAGTCGAATTGGCGTTCAAGTAGAACATTAGGTTGACAGAAACTCGGGGACTGCGCCTACCTGATGAGCCACAAGAAGGGCGATACCGGTCGTGGGCTTTCGAAGAGTTTTCAGCAAACTTGTGAGTAGTCTCCTTTCTAAAAATATATTGCGATATCTCGAATATCGTACCAACTGAAACATGAGGCGGCCTGTGTGCAGCACATTCAGTTGTGAAATATCATAAACGAGAGATTCACCTGAGTCTCCCGCGAAAACCAGATTGATTTCCAATTGAGTGTATTTCTCAAAAGCACTCTGTTGTTGATTCTTCCCCCAAAGGACTGAGCTCCTATTTTTCTCGTTTTTTCCCCCGTTAATTATGGTGTTCTTTTTTCGTTTTTACATGGCAGTTGGGTGACGGCATCTTCCGATCNTATCGAAAGCTGTTTTCGTCTCTGTAACAGATCGTTCAAACAACACCAGGCAGCAACACGAATTTTTTGGGATAACTGACTATTTTATGATTTTTATTGTGCGAATTATTTAATGAAAAAAACGTTCTGGAGTTTTGTATACTAGTGGCTTGAATGACGCGACTTCTTGACAATTTGGTGCTATTTTTTTATGGAAAGGTGAAAGTTATTGTTTTGATGATATGGGGGGTCCTTATTGTAAGTTTCCATTATCTGGATGTTTGCACAAACTCATTCAAAACTCGCCTGATGGTAACGAATGGTGAATCACTAAAAAAATCCAAACTTGGGAACAACAAGTGAGTCACTCAGTGACTGGGCTTACCGAATCATTAAAGCTCCAATTCGAAATCCTTTGTTCCAAAATCTGTTGAGGGAACCTTTCTGTGATTGAATTCAAAAAATTGGACAGGTGATTTCTTTAACCGGATTAACAATAAGATGGAAAACCCGATGCCTCGCTGGCTGATGGTATTACCCGTCCCTATTGGCAACACCTTTCAGATCATCCAGTAGGCCTCACACCCTTCCTTTCCATGCAAACGAAATTGCGTCGGGGGTTTTCTAAAAAAAGCCATAACCCCAAACTTTGCCGCAAAAACAACCATCTCTATCTAGTCTTGCTGTCAGGAGTCTGTCGAAGAATGTAAGAAAAAGTTTGGCATCATTACGTGACCTAAGCTCGTTTCTCCGTGTGGGGCTGTTTTTTAATCAGCTTCCTGCTCTATTTCAAACATGAACTGTGGATGCCATGACAAAATTTAAACATCCACAAGACGCGAATCCAAAGATGTTTCTCATCACCGGTAATACAGCTGCACCAACTAATCGTGACCACAAGAAAACGAATTTGTCCAATAACTTCAGTGACCGATAAAGATGCTGATCAGTTGTACAAGCATTGGCGGCAAAAATGTACATGACTCGTCTTCTGTTAAGCATGCAGCTCTTTTCAGAAAGGATAGACTAAAAGCCAAGAAAGAGCGAATGCAAGAAATCATTAGTGGTAGCTGGTATTAGCACTAATATTGTAGTGGTGCATACTACTGATGAAACATGTGAGTAGCGTTTGGCTGTCAGAGTGCCGTCCCCGCAATTTATGGAATTTTGGTACAAAGATCCCGAAACCGCCTTGTAACGCTTCCTTATTGTCAGTCAAATATCCGAAGAACATCCAGGTTAATTCAATAGGATGCTTGGGAGTGGTCACTAATCAAGTACTCTATACAAATGAGACATTTAATTTCTTGTATTGGTCGATAAACAGCACCCCACTGAATGCTTCTCTTCGCTACGTTTGGTGCAGCGACAAGAACACGGGTGAAAATGTATACCTCGGGATTTCTTTACAAGTTCTTTAAACATTTAAACAGTGATTTAAAAGCGGTCTATACTTTCCGTACGAACCTCCCATTGGATGTGGAGACTGCGCTCTGACGCTTGACCAGACGCTACTCACGTGATTCATCAGTAGTATACATCGTCACCATAGTAGTAATAATGGCGTTCTGAATCACCTCCTCGTAGTGCTAACTGGGTAGCCCGAACGTCACTTTAAGTGGGCTAAGAGTTCAGGAACTCCAGACTGGGCTAACCAGCCTGTTTGGTTTGAGTGTGCTAATTACTTTAGGCAATGTACGATACGAATCATCAGGTGCCTCCTCACCAGTTCCCAGCAGTACACAGGAGAGGAGGAATGTGACAAGTACTACAAATCAAAAGCTGGTTGCTTTCAACTTCAGTTTGGAATTTGTTGACACAATTGTCAGATCTGCCGAGGCGTTGGGAGCACCGTCACCTCTAGTTTGATGAGTCCTATGAGAATACTGTAGTAGTTTCCCCCGGTTCCGAGGTTCAATGTCACATAGGTGTAAGGCAGTGAGATCCATTCCCCCCATTATTGTCCATCATTGCAATGGGAGAGGTTCTTGGATTGTCGATGCCACAACTAGGGTACCAGGTCCGTGATACCTTAGTGGATGGTTTTACTTTCTTTGACGACAGAGCAGTGTGTGTGTGTGTGGAACGTCAGACTCGCCTTAAACGGGAATTTGGAGCTGCTTTTGTTGAGTTCAAAAGAGCTGGTATGACGAACAACATCCGAAAGACGAAGGCACTGGTGATTTCCTGGGACACAAAACATCGGGTGTCTGAGACCTCAGTCAAGTCTTTTGCTTCGCTGAGGAACTCATCAATCCTCCGGGACCGACAGACACCGTGACATATTTTGGCGTCTTCTTTACTTCCCAGAGGAAGGGAGTCTGTAGCCACTGGTAGCTGTTGCTCAAACTGCTTGATTAGATGGGCGTGCCTCGTAGAAGCCGCATCAAAGAGTGAGATTACGAAGAACTACCTGATACCGAAGCTCGCTGGCGCTCGGCACATCCCCAAAAACAAGCTCAAAAAGCTGTACAGGTTAATGAGGCAAATTATTCGTGGCTGGCCACGTGTACCGAAGGACACCTCAATCATCTAAATCTACGGCCGTAATCACTCTGGGGTACTTGATATCCCAAGCCCTAGTTCAACCATCTCGATGCAGTGGAGAGCGCGTATTGAAAGGCTTCTGATTATCAACTGACGAGTACTACGCAGTGTGGTCGATGATTCCGCATTTGACAAGGCTGTTCGTGGTCTCAGCCTTCTGATCTGAGTTCATGGTACATACATAAACACCAAGAAAGAGTTGGTGGCTGCTTGGGAGGGTACTATACACAACACCTTTGGCAGACGCAGTTTACGAGAGTTGGTCGCTTCTCCCCTCTCGAATCGATGGCTCGTATTTCCCGAACGACTGTCTTGTCGGATATGTATCCGCGGTATCCAGCTCCGATGCAACCTGCTCAGGACGAGAGTTAGATGCGCTTGGCATGGTCATGGTGGCCAGACGGTCTTATGTCGAGGAAACCTGGCCAACCGGAGAGTTTGGTGCATATTTTGCAGTCCCGCTGGATCACTCACGATGCTAGATGTGCTCTCATAATCGAGTTGCAAGGGAATTCGCAAAACGTCTAGGTCGCCTGGGATATACCGTCTTCGAGGAGTTAAGAGCACCTACTTCGACTTTCTTCAGGAAGCCTGGCCTAATCGCTGTTCGGGAGCGCCGAGCAACTGTACTGGACGTCAGCATATTCTCGGATGGGCGCGGTGTGACAGTGTGGAATGAGAAGAAGCAGAAGTGGGGTGCTAATGAATATTCCCTCCTCATAATCTCAGCCCTATGTGCAATTGGTTGTGATATCGACTTTTTGATCCACCAACCGATGATAATCTCTTATCGAGGGATCTGCTTCCCTCAGTCCGTCAAAGATGTTATTGGACTGGGACAGTGACTTGTGTTTGCTTGCCATTGTGGCCTCTCTGCGTACTTATAATACTTGTATACGTGGTACATGGCGTTGAGTGTTTATTCTTGCCAGTTACTGTCACATATAACCATATATGGTGGATATTTCGCACCCAATATGCGAGTTTTAACGTTTACTTGGTGCTTGATGCACCTTGAAGAACATTGGACAGTTCTCGAGAAACACACTCATATGCAAATCAATTTGGTTTTCACGGGAGATTCAACTGAATCCCTTGTTTATGACATTCTACAACTGAATGTGCTGCATACAGGCTGCCTCATGTTTCAGTTGGCACGATTTTTGAGATATCGCAGTATATTTTTAGAAAGCAGACTACTCACAAGTTTGCTGAAAACTCTTCGACAGCCCACGACCGGTTTCGTTCTCCTTGGGGCTCATCAGGTAGGCGCAGTCCCCGAGTTTCCATCAACCTTATGTTCCACTTGAGTCTCTCGTGAAAACCAAATTGATTTGCATATGAGTGTGTTTCTTGAAAACGGTCCAATTTAGATTCAAGTAGAACTTAAGTGTGACGGAAACTCGGGGACTGCGCCTACCTTATGAGACCCAAGAATGGCCAAACTGGTCGTGAGCTGTCGGAGAGTTTTCAGCAACCTTGGACAGTATTTTTCCTTTTTTAAGTTGTTGGTCTTTGCACGCGCGTTTCCGTGCCAAACGCTTTTGAACAAGTTGGAGATCATTTTTCCCGACTAAAAAACTGCTTCTGGTGCGTCTTTGAAAGCAGCGTTCCCCTGCTTTTTTTAAGGTTCACCTGTGCATTCTCCCGCACATGTCGATTGCACTTTTATGTTTGCGATCATGGTGTTTGAAAAATAAACGACCAAATTGACGAGATTTAATCAGTTTCTTCAATATGTGGCTGTAAAATGTGCTTGAAAGACATTATTCTTGGCGGGCTAGGAAACAGGACGGAACAGAAATATAAGGAGTTCAATATGTTCATAAAAATGCTTATCCAGTCCTGTCATGGTCAGTTTGCCATTCAACGTGTTTGTTTTCTAGCAATCACCGCTATCCGTAGGAAATTCCACTTTACTGTATTCCCTCGGCTAGTCAAGCTGCCATGTCTAGGATTTCAGGCAATGCAGTTTGCCCCAAATGCACAGCCCGCTCAATCGATTTTCAGGCTTTTTGATTCATACCCCAGCATATGAAAATCAATGAGGTTGTACATATTGGTGTTGGTGCCGTATTGGGAAGGCCAGAGCAATTTTCGTGAATTTCCTTTGGCATAGGCGTGACATCAGCGTATCTGTCAAGGGTCGAGCTTACAATGCTGCGGTTTCATCCATACTGTTACACGAATCAGAAACCTGGCCGCTGTGCGCCGAGGACGCCAAAAGACTTGCAGGCTTTGACGATCGAGTCTTTCCCACGTCTGGTGGGAACACCGGATCAGCAATGGTTTTCGGAAGAAATAAGTCACCCACGATAGATGAACTGATCACAGCGTGAGTTGCGCTGGCTTGGCCATGTGCTGCATGTGCCAGTCGACTGACTCCCTCGAAGGGTTCTTTTTGCAGAACCAGCAGAAATGAGCCAGGGGAGATCAAACAATGACTTGGCAGTGAAGTGTGAAAACCACTGCCAGCAAACTCAACTGCGCTGGTCATTGCCGTCTCCCTAAATAGGGACCCTGAGAAGGATCACATCAATGGTTAGAGACATTGCCACACATGACCCAATCGCGCCCTCAGTGACGCTAGTGTATCCAAGCTGTTGCATCTAATGATTACCTCCCTTCAGAATTCCCCAATTAAAAGTCCACTGAGAGACTTGTATTTACGCACCATTTTATCAGTTCCCACAACGACCTACGTGACCTCCACCCCAAATAATCGGTTGACGAAATTGTGGCAGCTACAACCAGTGTACGACAAGCACGCGGTTCTTTCCGATGATAATGATGATGATGCTGGTGGATGCTGGCGCCTGGAAATTGTGGTACAACCAGTGTACGACAAGCACGCGGTTCTTTCCGATGATAATGATGATGATGCTGGTGGATGCTGGCGCCTGAAAAGACCTAGACGAGTCAGGGCACGAACACACGCAAGAATGAGAAAACTTATGTCAACACTCATCGCTTTAATTCGAACCTGTTGCCCGATCTGTGGTTGTATAAGGTCACGGAATCATCGTTTGTCTAAACATCGGACTCTATGAAATTGCTCGTAAAACTACTGTCCCAACAGAGTCTAATGACTCATATCCAGTTGGGTACTGTTGATATGACGAGTGAAACAAGTAACTGATCCAGCTACTTACGAGAGTCTCTTTGTTCCACTTATTTTCACTGTAGGGGATACACACTACTGACATCGAAGCAAAACAGTTGACGATGGCTGCCGTGACTGGACATGAGTCGTAATACGTGAAACCGATATTCCCTCATTTCAAAATTGACTGTCACACACACACAGTGACAGTGACACCGCACAGTGTCACGTGCGGTTGCAGAGGTGTTTCAGAGCTTGCAGGCCTACTTATCTACTGACAAGTACTGTGTCCGTGTTTAAATCCCATCGGGCTCTGCTTTTCCGAAGTTATCGGTTTTATTCTTTCTCACCAGCATGATGAGACACGATGGCTCAGTAGTTAGAGTGCGGAAGGTCCGTGATTCGAACCCAGGCTTGATATTTCGACTGTCCCTGTCTAGGCTTGAGATAGCTGGCAACACCTTAGCCCTCATGATTTCTATCAAAAAGGTCAGATTACTGAAAGCAACCTCAGAACGCTCGGAACCTACTGCTCCACCAAAATCTCAACAGGAAAGCCGACAAGCATCCAGGCCAGTCAATCATTCAATCAATTCAGCAAAACCTGATGAGTGTTCTTGCACGCCACAGAAGCACGACCGAATGGGATCAGCGTTCAGGCTTTTCAAGCCTTTATGACTCACAAGAACAGTCTAAGGGTTGGCGGTGTTTCGGCCAACAAACCTGACAAACTAAACATGGCAGCCAATTTCTGACCTGCAAGCACAATTCTTCGGTCGGTCATCAGATAACAAGCTCGACAGAATGGGTCTGTGACAAAGCGGATCCGTTCGAATAGTGAGTAGTATTGGGTCAGCAGTTCATTAGAATTTTTTGTTAGAATACAAGATTGCTTGTGCAATTTGGCATCATCAAAAGTCTAAACGGCATTCATATCATCTTCGTTTGAAAACTTGTCCTCCCTTGTCCTAGTACAATCAGTCTGGCAAGTCTAAACCAAAGCGGAAACACTAAAATCAAACTTCTCATCCGTTTGGTCATGTCAGAAATTGAAATCGGGACATCAGATATGTGAGGCAAGCAGGTTACCACTACTCTGCAAAAGCTCCCTTGGTGCATATTAGGAGAACAAGCTCCGAGCATAACGGGACTACATAACAGCCAATGGAATAACCGTTTTCGTTGAGACAGATTTCATTGGTTGTGCTTCACTCGCCCTGAACAGATGAGTTGTATTCTTAGTATCACTTTTTGACGCGCTTGTACGCGACAGTGATCAACAGATCAACCGGTTCGCACGTTCGTGGACTTATTCTGGTTTGCGTAAGCGCACCAGGCTATCGATCGGCTATCCAGATCGGGGTTCACGGTTATAAGAAGGTATTAAGGAGACTGGTCCACAACAGTGCACATGAATGATCTCTTCTGGCCAGTCGAACTTGTTCATGTTTGAGTAATGTGATTGGTTCGCCCAACGCCTCAAAAGACTACGACTAAGTTTGTGCCCGTTTGGGTCGATCGATTAACCCGCCTCTTAGGTTGCGAGATCTGTACATTTCAATTCCAATTCAGGACCACATCAATATCATGTCATAATGTGCACTGCTGATGAGCTCTAATAGGAGTAAAACTGCAGTACAGGGCAACCTCACTTTGGTGTGAAGTCATCAGAATAATTGCTTCAGGGGAGGAAGAGGGCTGTTTAAACGAGAGCGATGTGAGCATAAGTTCTGCGAATCCCACAGCCACCTACAGCTAATCTACAGTTCTTGAGAAGAAATGAATGTCAGGTTTGGAGCACCTAACGGCACAATGTCGGTCTTAGAGGAGTTGGTCGGTGCCGGGAGGCTGCATCCATTTGGAATGTGGACAGTGTACCTACTGCGCCGATATGACCTTCAACTATTGATCACTTATTGATTGGTTTCGCAGCTCACGCCAGAATTCCCTTCAGCTTCGTAAATGCTGATGAATGATGTTGAAAACTGGGAGATTCCTTGACCACACGATGTGACATTTCAGCAAATTTCAAAGAATAACATACAAATCCTCATAATTTAAGCGAGTAGAAGAATTTTCCCGCCTACGGAGACACCAGGATTGGTACCGGGTGAGCTGTAGGTAATATGCCTAATCCGAGTATCGTGAGCGATCTTCTGACCAGATTTTTTAGGTGGGCTACCAAGTTAACAAGGAAATAGCAGGAAAGTCCCTGCCGTCCTGCGAAGAATTTGCTGAGGTCAGTAAGTAACTTGGCAACAGGCAGAAAGTACGTAAACCTGTGCCCTCCAATTTGTGCTTTTGTGTCAGTTGTTATACTGGGGTCCAATGCTTCGAGGTCCTCTATTTTGGAATCAGTAGGACAAGAGAATGGTCCCTTTGTTAACTAGGAGGCGCACAGAACGCAACGCCAAGTCAGGACAATATTATGGATAACAGATTCACGACTATAAAGAAGCGGTGTACACTGAGGTCTGGACTTGTCAAGATGTAACGGTGATACTACTGATGGGAAGGCACGCGAGTAGTACATGTTGTTCGTGGAATTTTGCTTTGCGTCTCTTGAAAAGGGGAGATCCGTTGCGGAATTTGTAGAGTCGCTCTGCAATATTTGCCTGGATTTGAGCGGTGAATGATTGGAGTCAATGAGTATCCATGAAAGTTCAAGAAGACGCGTTCAGCAGAAGACGGATGTCCAGTTTTTGTAAGATGCAAATTAGAGTTCTGCCTCCCCGTCCAATGGTCTGTAACCGGCCAGTTGGCATTTTCTAACAAATAACTCCGCAGTGAAGGCCTTCTTCCTACCAATGATAAGAGAACAGAAAACACAAAGTCAAAGTAGTGAGTCTTTCATGGGCTTAATTTTTTCCTGTGATGAATGGTATTCTTGGAAAGCGATAGAAAGGGATTGGCCTTACTCCTTGAAGATCTCAGTCAGTTAATACAAAAACCTGGGTTTTTATTAGGCTACAAACTGTGTCGTTCGCCACTCTTTGCGTATAAAGTGAGTATACAGGTGTGTTCGCTCGTGATTGGTTCAACACCATCCCTGCATTTGGGGTCGATTGGTCTTTTTTTACAAAGTAACAAAATGTTATATCTAACTGCTGTTCCCACTCCAGTGCCTGGTGCCAGAAAAGAACTCACCAACAAGGATACACAACAGCTTTATCCCAAAGAAAGCAAGTGCGTGCAAGTGCAAAAGTTAAAATGGCCCCACGCCAATTAAAGGGCATTTACTGGTAGGCGTTTGGTGAACACTCAGTAAGATCAATCGTGCTTCAATGAAATGCCTGAACACTGATCACATTCGGTCGTTCTTCTGTGGCGTGCATGAACACTCATCGGCTTTTGCTGAATTGATTGAATGATTGACTGGCCTGGATGCTTGACGGCTTTCCTATCGAGATTTTGGTGGAGTTTTAGGGCCTCAGTGGTTCCGGGCGTTCCGGCGCTACTTTCAGAAAGGAATCTGACCTTCCTGATAATACCTCTCCTAAACTGAACTTGAGGCTAAAACAAATGAGCGTCACCACCTGGATAACGGAAGCCCGAGTTCGCCTTCATTTCAGTCTGTCAACTGGAGGTTGGTCTCTTGTGGCCTGGTAACCCCAAATCCTACCGCTTTCGAAAAATTGCTCCATGCCTCGTGTATGTTGTACTTAGTAAGAAGTTCACCGTCTTAATGTAGCTTTTCGTAAGGTAAATCCTATTTGTTCGCTCGTCTTACTGTATGAACGGTAGTCATGTCTGTTCATTACCTTTTATTCATAGTCCGGGACGTAGTGAACCCATAACTTATCTCAGGTAATTGGCGTGTGTTATGGTCGTAAAGTACTTTTGTATCGATCTTTTTTACGTAGGCGCATGATCTAAGGGATTCGAAAACAAATAGGCATGATTGCGGCACGGGGCTATAGTCGGTATGTCACACCGCCCTAATAGCATTCTGCATCTGTCTTGAGGTCTTTCACCACCGTCGTGATACGCTTAGCTATTTTGTTGTTGACTCTGCTTCGCCGTTTGACTAGCACTACGGCGCTCCAACCCTCCTTCACTGGTAAACAATGAGCTGGGGACGTTAGTCCAGGTGTCTCGTGTCTTACAAACTGAGAAGACGTGCGATTGTCTACAACAGCGAGGCTGACAGTTGAGAGTTGTTCGGTCTGGAAATGATCACTGTGAAGGTGGGCCACCGCCATATATTGTTTTGACGACCAGAGAAGAGTTGATAGTTCTCGCAAAGGCTGGCTTGTTTCCGATTATACGTTTCGCGCAGGCTACACCTTACTTCATATTATTCAAATTCGCCTGTCATTCGTGGCCATTAAAACAGTCCCTTTATCCTAAAAAGTCTGCCGATGACACCAGTGTGTGTGTGTGTGACACGCAGTTCCATTAGCATTTCTTTCTCAACTACTTCGGTAAAATCAAACAATCGTTCTCGAAAGCAAGCTGATTATGATCTTCGAAGAAAATTCCAAGATACTGGGGCAATTCCGTTTTGTCCTTCATACGAACATGCTTTGTCGGCCCCCAAAGTTTAGCCAGCTCGTTTGCAATGATAGAGCTGCAATCAGTCATGGACAAGATCTGAAAGTCTTAGAGGAGAACAGATCAGACGAGCGTTGACTGAAAACTCTATTCCTATTCTTGAGAAGTTCGGATAGAGGACCATCCGAACCAGGAGTCCGGTAGCGCCTGGAAGCAATATGTAGTTACAAAGCTGTAAGGTGTTACAAGTTCAGGGTCTTGTGGTTCGAGAATCGAGAATACGACTGAGTGTCTTCAGGTGGTTACCAGAACTATTGTTCGTTCACGTGCTCGACCAAGCAACTGGAGGTGGTCGGGCCAGTTTATACCTTGGTAGTTTGACTCAAAGGCGGTTTTCGGGAACCACTAACCCGGATCAAGGGGCCAGATGGATCAAGTGGCTAGAGCACGAATTTACTGACCGGAAGGTCCGTGGTTCGAACCCGACCTCTGCCTCTCGACTTCCCCTGTTTACGCTTGGGCAACCTGGCAGTATCCCAGCCCTCGTACCTCCTCGTGTGGCAAGGCAGCTAGGCACCGAAAGGGTGCTGCAGCGGAATGGTTTTTCTCCCGGATCAATCGAAACACGTTTCGTGCAATTCTGGCATTCTTCGCCTCTTCCACTTCCTTAGCTGTCCGTCTCTATCGGGTTTTAGGATAGACTCTTCAAGTTAAGCCTCATTTGATGACTCAGAATTCGCCGGGTTGAATTTTATTCAGTGAAAACATTTCTCCGAGTTTCAAGCAGCCTCGCAGTTTCTTTTATGTTGCAATCTCATTCCGGTGCAAGCCGTTGGGACAGACACCAGAAGAACCCACAGAACCCTGCTCTGGTAGATTCGGGATCTACCAACAAGGTGTCCGCGACTCCGGACAAGTGAGCAGTCAAAGTCCACATAAGTGTTCCAAACAAAGTGACAGTCACTTGTTGTTCAACGGCATCGGTAACTGATGGTGATGTGGCCAATTTGTTTCTATTCATGTGACCAGAAAACTTGAGTTATTTCAGAACTGGCCACTGCATAAAAACAGTCCGCAGTCAGCACACAGCTGAAGGAGATGTTCACAAGTATCAAGTCCACTAAAATTCCACTACCTATTTAGACCTCAGGTGAGTTCATTCGTACATTTAAATTTCCATTACTGAGCTATCAGCTGGCCGTTCTCTGATGGTGTTAGAGCTGCAGCCCGTTGGGGCGTAATCAGACAGGATACAGGAACAACAATAAAACCCTCGATTGTGAAACTGTTCGTCATAAGTTTCCAGACCATCTGCACAGAGCCGACTTTCAGAGGGCATCCAGTCAAACAAGGATCTTTCAGCTTGAAACTGAGGACGATAAGGACCCCTGCACATCCTGCCGCCGCTGCTTCTGTATCACCCGTTGAGAGTGATGGGACAGTTACTTAAACCACTGTGTTTGCATCTTGAATTCTGATTTCTTATACGAAACACGCATTAATTTTGAATGGACCCGGTGTGAAGGTAGGTGTAGGACCCATGCTTTAGAGTCCGTACTTTAAAACCAGTCAAACAAACCGGGCATCGGAAACTATCAGACCACAGTCTCATAAACGAAGTTATACTCCTTTTGGCCCATTAGACGAAATTTGTGTTTTAGCCTCTTATTTCGATGCATTCTACACGTTATGTTTTGAAAGGGGGGAGACAGAGCTGCAAACTTTAATCTGAGCTGTTGTTTGAAACACACCTATCACCGTATTGCTCCCACCAACTGGAAACGCAATAACGTGTTCGCAACCAATAGTGGCTTGCGTGAACCCAACATATACTCAGCTCTCGGAATGAAACGGTACGGATTGAATGGATTCTGCAGCTTTTGGTAGGTGGTTGTTTGGCTTCGAGAGAAACGGTAAAATTCACCCATATGCCTTTGAAGACTCAATATGGAGTGTGCACAATAACCCCATCGTGCTTCCAGAATGACGATTAGAGCGAAAACGGATGGTGCATCACCTGTTTGTCTGTTAAACTGGCTAACATTGCAATCAAGTATTTTGTTTACTTGTTGATAGTATGAAGAGAGTTTAGAAGTTCCAGTCAATCTTCGTCTTGTACGTGAAGCTGGAAAGCCAAGGAGAATTGTACGGCTACTTCATCATTGCTGGGAATCACCAACAACGCATATATGACGAAACTCCAGGGTGTCTCAAACCAGACTGGTTTGTACACCTAACCGTTCGGCCACGGGTGGCTGATCAGCAATGTGATTAACTCAAACTTAGGCAGAATGTAGCGCCGCTCATCCTTCAATCACAGGATCCACATCACGCGGTCACACGTGTTGACTGGCTCCTCGAGCAACGACTTCTCAGATTGGAGTTTCACTCATCGGGTGAATTTTATTCTTTCACTGAGCTACTTATAGACTGTTGGTGGTGTGAGGAGACTTGTGTTTTTTGTGTAGCTTTCGTGATGTGTGTAAGGCCAATCTATACTGAACAGCCGAGAAGCACTGTACAGTTGTTTCATCCTTATTGGGAATCATCAGCAGTGCGCATCTCACGAAACTCCGGTGAGTGTCGAACCCGCGACCTCCCGGCTAGTAGTGTGAAGACTTAACCGTTCGGCCACGAGCGCCTGATCCGCAGTGTGATTAACTGGCACTTAGACAGGATATAAAGCCACGGAATCCAGATGACGCGATCACGTGTTGACTAGCTCCTCGTGTGACGACTTCTCGGATAGCCGTTTCACTCATCTTGTGAATTTAATCTCTTAACTACTTGTAGATTATTGATAGGTCCATGAGACTTTTTAGGGTTAAAAGTAGAAGTAAAATGAACAAAAACTTCTATGAAATAATGTTATGGAAAAATTGTCTTTCCGTCGAGTAGAACGTGCCTGTAGTGGTTCATGTCTAACGATGCTTCACGACAACCAATCATGTGTGCTGAATGCTAAAAACACTGTGACCAGAGAGTAAATTGATTTTTGGGGAATCACTTCCGTGTTCGAAATAAGTGTTGTCTTCTGTCTGTAAGCCGATTGCGCTTTCTGGAATAAAGCGGAATCACCTGGGTTACAGGAGATCGGTTGCTTCCGAGAAGAGCACAGTCAGCTCACCCGTGCATGCTAGCATGTTAGGTCTGTCCAAGAGACTCTACTTCACACATTGGTAATTGCTACAGACCGCCAATTACGTCTGCGTATGCCCGACCGGCGCGTCAGAATTTTACAGTAAAGTAATGGTAACACCGTCAGTGATTCGAGACGGGGAGGGTGTAAGTCATACACCTGTGGAAAGGGCAGATTTTGGATTTCCAAAGGGGATCTGAAAAACTCACAGAATACAACCAGTGGCATTCTTGCAACACTCAGTTTTGATCCCGTCCAAGAGACTTCTATGGTTCAAAGCAACAAAAGCGGTCTTTTCTCATTAGGGAAAACTTAATGGTGAGAGCATGGAATGGCAGCAAACGAAGAGCTGGCTACCGGATTTGGCATCAGTAAAAACTGTGTGTGTGTGTGTATGCGCTCGGACATCAACATCAGTGAGCACATATTTCAAAACCGAGAATTGGAAATCAACAGTGCTTGCAACAACCTAACCTAAGACGTGATGAAGATGAGTCGATACTAGACGTGACATAGGACCAAGCAACCGTGCGCAGTAACCCCACTTGACAGTTATACTTGTTCATTCACGGAATTCAAATGAGACTCGCGTTCTGCACGCTCAAAAATTCGACTACAGATGGATTGATGCCCAGGTTGAAGACTGACTATCGGAAATTCCGGACCCAGTTCATTGGTACCAGACTGTACCACCAAATAGGGAATGAGCTGACCGTGGAATTTGAGCAAAAGTATCACACAAAAATTAGGTGAAAATTCGGTTGAAAAAAGCCTCAGACAAACAAAATTCGGCTATTCTTGTTGAGAACCTAGTTTGTTATCCTCTGAAGGGATAACCTGATCTTCCGCCAAACTATCTGAGTGAAATGGTGGTTAAAATTTTGCTCCATCTTGGTTCGAAATTCAGTCTTGCACCAAACTGTTTTTTTAACTTTGATTCAGAAGCGATGATTTTTCATTGAACGCCAAATGCAACCGATCAGTTTCACACTTATAAGGTAGGCTAGTAACTTGGGATTTTCTAATCTGCAGACCGCAAATATGCAGGTTATTTTCCCCGTCTTTCAGCAGTGACACCGCATCCAAATGAATAAATCACTCAAAAAAGCTTCTTTCCACAATTTGGGAAAATGTTACAAGGATTGGAAGAGGTTAATGTTTCTTATTTGTTCTGATAATCTATGGGCAAAAAACGGGGACTGCTTGGAAAAATTGTGGCTATCCTTTTGACGCTCTGCCGATACGAAGCCTTGAGTGACGCGTACGCTCGACAATCCCGAATATCAAAAGGAAGAATTGGGTTCGTAATTCTACGGTACTATTTACACAAACCTCAATTGTTCACGTTCGTAGCGTCAACAAGTTCACAGGTCTGTTACTGACCGGCACAGTGCAGTGTCGAATTCCGCACACCAAACAACGGCAAGCGGAGTGATGGCTCGGTAACGTGGGTTGCGGTCGGTCCTTCAGACGACGGTCTCGCGATTCTTATTGGACCTGCGATCGCGCGGAACTCATGAGAGGACAATTCAGGGCAGGCTCAGCAAACGGGACATGAACGCGCATGGGTAAGTAGGCCAACAGCGAGCATCGCACACAGACACACCTGTCAATACACGAGTGTCTGACAGGATGGCCCCTGAGAGAAAGTGAGTGTCGGGTACGAATAAGCAAAACAACTGGAGATCAAAAGTACATAGGTGGCGTGAGCAAATGAATGGGGGAATTATCATAAGGTCAAGGTGGATTCAACAAGCATTGGCTTTTTGAAATTATGGGAACTAGTAAAGATGAGAAGATGTTGATGCACCCTAAAGGGCGATTTCAGCAATAAAATATGCAGCAGGCTTAAAAAAGTTACATAGTAGCATACGTACAGTACACGTATATGTAGGTTATTAAACCAGTAAATGCGGTCTTAGACAACCGATTAAAATGATACTGTTAACTAAGTCTCATACTGAATGGGGGACATTGGAGCGACAGAAGATTGTAGTAAGAAAGAAATATTAAAATTTAAGACGGCAATCGATGGAGAATTATATATATTGTGCTGGTCATCTGACGTGATCCTTTATACGGTGTCGCTATGTTTGCCGACTACTCAGATTACATTTTAAGCCCTTGGTGTGTTAATGCATCTGGAAGCGTGGTTCATCACCCAGAAGATGGCTTGAAAATCTTTTCAAACAGGTCCGTGATCAGGAAAGGAAAATCCCGTGAAATGGGAAACTTCGAGAGGACGTGCAGCGCATGTGGTCTTATGACCTCTAGAGTGTAAGAGTCCAGTCCTGGGACAATAATCAGAATGAACTAAATGGGGTGGGACCATCCGAGGCTATAGATTGGGACCCTGTTGCCTGCTAGCCGGGGAGGTTGTCAAACGAATCTCTGTATAGGCTTCTTTTCATGGATATGAGGATTACTAGTGGCTTTTCCAGAGACTCGTGTGACGCTTAGGCCTTTAGCCTGCAGGATGGGAAATGTTCTGAATTTTTAGAGTGTTTTTAGCTACCTACAATCCACGAGCCCAAATGCAAGACTCACGTGCAGTAATTAAGTTTACGACAACCCAGGTCTCAACTACAAATTCCAACCGATTATTCAGTTTACGCGCCTGTTTGAGTCAGTGCTGGCATAACACGCTGGGTCCGAGAAAAGACGTCTTCGTTTGATTAGAAACCTCTAAAAGATCATCTCTGCTATCATTTACTCCGCAAACGTAAAGGCCAACACCGTTTTAATTAGAAGCAACTATGTACTTATATAGTCGGCTAATGCACCAACCCTGAAGGACAGAGTTTAACGAGGAATGACCACATCCTCAGCAGAGCTCGAACAGTTCGGGTGTAGTCCTAATCGTAGTGGGTTTCAGTGTACAACTGAGGCAGTTCAGTTAATTCGGGCATTGATTTTGCGGCGAGTATGAAACGGACCCAAGGCGCAGCGATAATTACGATCGTTGATTCTACTTGTGGGTTGAACAGCAGCTGTTCCTGAGCAGTACTGAGTTTAGACTCAGTGGACGATGATGTGTTCCACCTGGCGTATCCCCACTGCGGAACAACGGTGGAGCCAAATCGATCTTGTAGTCGTTAGCTGCCGCTGGTGGGGTTCAGTATTTGGTTGCCGGCTAATCTGGAATGCATGTGTGGAGTCAATACGAACCCTTGTCCGATGTGGACTTTCAATGAAATTGCCGGGTTAACCTAAGAGGCATACTTCTCATTTGGAAATTGAAATGCCTTCTGGGTCAGGAAGTAACCATCATACACTTGAAAATAAAGCAAACCTGATACACGAGGCTAGAGACTTTATGTGTGCAGTTTATCAGCGAGCGCCTACTAAGCTGTGTATCACAAAACGATCGCTGTCAGATTGCAATAAAATATGGAGACAGGAATATTATTTATTTCTATGAAGAAGAGTCAAACGAAGTTGGACGTAACCAACAACCTCAGAGTTTAGAAGAAGGCAGTGCAATGGACGATGCACAAAAACTGTACCAATTAGCCCATAAAACAGGAGTCAGCACACCGTCTGGAGCAGGTTAACCAAGATAATATTTCAAATCTTACAACTATGTGACTAGCATACACTAATATGCAATAGTATAACATATAATATGTGGTACATATAATAACATGATACATATATACATATATATAACGAGTGCCCGTGGGTAGGTCGCTGGACCAAGTGCATAAAAAAACAACCTCGTTGACCATCGATTTCTGCACCTGTGTGCTTCATTTCACTGCCTCTTACTCCCAAAATAAAAGCGTCCCGAAAAGAAGAGCAATCGGTGTGCCATGCCAGGCAGCCTCCACTGGAGCAACTAAAGACGTTCATGCACCTTTGTGCTCCAACTTAACCAGATTTTTTGAACCCATTTGGAGAGCCGGACATGATCCTAGCAACTTGAGCCAATCCCTCGTCCTACGCATGAATCGACTGTTCCAAACATAGACACATCAGTCTGATGACTTCCATATGGTGATCAATGACCAAAATGGGGTGGCGCAAAACAGATGTTCCCCCAAGTAGAAAGTGCGTTGACAAAGCTTGCGAATTCCGTCAAATGTTTGAAAAGCGCTGCACTCACCGCTCGTCAACAATTGGGGTTTTCTTGAATTCAAATGAACCTTCGATTCCCCAGGATGGTAGGTTCTTCTACGGAGTGCAATGCCATTTAAGGTTGTGACTATACAGTACACTCTCCTTATTCCCACATATCTGAACGTATAAGTGTTTAAAAGCGCTCACAGTCAATGGGGTTCAACAAAGTGGCTGACTTTCATCTCACCCGTTCAATTTTATCATCGCTGACGTCGTGGAATGCATAATTCAAAGGATAGAGAGTCTTCTGGCATCGCAATTAAATTGAGGGAGAGAGACCAGCATACGTGGCAACATTGCCTGGTTATTTGTCAAAATCACTTTGCTTTATTTATAATTTTGCATGTGATTTCATGATTTCATATGCATTTCGCATCCTCAAAGTTTACCGCGCTGCTTTAGGGTTACCTACTTAACGCTCTGTCCTTTTGAAATGTCAAGTACAGGAACTTGAGTTTGTTGACCGGTTTGAGAAACTGTACAAGCCAAGAAGAAGCCAATGCGCAAGTCACCAAGATGTGAGCAGCATTTACGAATTCGTATCATTTTTGGGGTCAAATGCAAAATTCATTGAATCTGAAGGATGGTGTGTACAAAGCGTTGGCAAAACCACTCCTGATCTGTGATTGTCAAACTTGGTCTGTCCAATTTGAAGAACTGGAGATAAATTCAACTCTATAATCATCTATGCCTCAAAAGTACATCAAGTGTTTCCCTGATGCTTGCAACGATGTGGTGTGTGAGCTAGTATCTGTTAGTGGGTCAGAATCACCAAAGCATCCACTGAAGTTTATCAGCTTTAGGTGGCTGAGACCACCCACCAATGAATGCTTCTAATTAGAACTCTTGCTGGCAAAAGCCTGGCGGGAAGTTGAAGAGCACGCGGTTTCTGTCGAACTCGGGCGCTGTAGGATGTTTGTGTCTTCTAGGCTGAGAGATTCTCCTGGCACGTGATCAGAAGCCCTGCAGGACACTGTATGTAAGAGGTCTGAGCATGCCGGACTGCCTAGCATATGTTTGTCAGTGGCTGGTGGGGTTAGGTTGGATGAGTCGATCCCAATGCTAGTGTCTTCCACACGATACTAGGATTGTGTATGGAGATGACGTTCCAAGTTATGGATGTCTCGTTCATGATTGTTTCTTTTTAGAGGGAGACAAAATCGATCCTGATGGGTCCCCGCCCTCTACCATTGTTCTCTGCGTAGGGGGACTTTTCTGATCATGTGTACTGCGACCGATGAAGTCGATCGTGACAGTGATGATGACGATCCAGAAACTATATGGATTCACCCCGAAATTCACAAACTGCATTGGGCATGATATCTCACACTTTCAGAACTCGATCACTTCAAACGCGGTCATACGAAATCATTGTTCGAAAGATACTTTTCTGCTTAAGGGTAACAAAATTAGCATTTGTAAACAAGTAGCTGTTTTTGTCAGCTGTTACGGCGATGCTGGTGGAGTATGCGCCCTGGGGAACAGTATTCACCAGAGACCGTTTTACCACATTCCATATGCAGAGGCGAGAAAGTTTCCAGAAATCTGAAGTACTCGGTCAGAACACCAGAAAATTGAGGAACTTGGCGAACATAGGGTTGTTTTGATTGCAGTTCGCGGTGTACAATGGACACTGTGATTGTGCGTGGATCGAATGCCTTTGTTGATTCAGTCGATTCAGTTTGTATTTCGGTCGTTGGTTTGTTCGCTGACCTAGGCGATTCGATTGCAAACGTTTCATCACCAATCGAGGTGACCTAAACAGTGCGTTGTTTTTGGGAGTGTAGTGCTGCGCGGTGGTTCATATTCTATCTGGCAACCTATGATCTCCATTTTCGTTAACGCCGCCTCTTTTCTCTGACCTAGGGATTCGATTGCAAACGTTTCATCACCAATCGAGGTGACCTAAACAGTGCGTTGTTTTTGGGAGTGTAGTGCTGCGCGGTGGTTCATATTCTATCTGGCAACCTATGATCTCCATTTTCGTTAACGCCGCCTCTTTTCTAGGACTGAAATCTCAGACAGTTTGGAGCAAAATGCCAAGGGTTTTGTTCAGAAAAAGCGTATTTTATTAGCAATCCTCAGCCGTTTCATTTCCTTGGAAGGAGTTTATTTTACACGGTGATAGATTTGCCACATTACATTGCTTTTCTCTGGGGATAATCAAAAGCGTGTAGCGATGCTGGAGGGGACTAAGGTTAGAACAGTTGTACTGGGCCTAATACGGGACGAGTTCCTTCTCAGTCAAGATACCAATCTGATCCTCTTACAAAAGTCCTGCGAATTTAAATGGAAGTTTCAGCTTGCGGCTTACTAAGCTTTGGATACTGTCCGTTCGATCAAGAAATCTAACTCATTGCAGTTTATTCGTTCGCCAAACGACAGATTGTGAAGAAACCCTTCTGAGTGGGTGAAAATTTGAACAGTTCACGAGCACAATTTGTGTTTCCATCCTACTATGTCGGGTAATTGAGTGTGTCCTGAAATTGTTCGAATGTCCTTGAACTGAGCCTAAACACCGGAAGTAAAATCAAACAAAACCTTATCTAGGTGAATGTGATGCATACCTAGAGGATGAATTTCGGGCGGTGTGCAGTTTTGCAGCGGACGTTGACGGTGACGCAATCGTTCATTCAACATTTAAGGATAAGATTTAATAAGGCTGGAAAATAACATCTAGTTCTACAGATGCTCTGCATGCTAATTTGTTTTTGGCGAGAGACCGAGCTGGAACCCAGCTGAATCTCTCGTTTATGACGCACTTCTTCAACTGAATGTGCGATTTGGGTTCCAGGAGGCGGACAACTCGGGAGCTGTGCCTACCTGATGAGCCACATGAAGGACAGAATAGGTCATAGACTTTCGAAAAGTCTTCAGCAACCGTGTGAGTAGTATATTACACCCAAACGTTTAGTTCTATTTACACGATTGATTAATGTGGCTAGAGTTTGTATGCATTCCAGAGGCTTTGGCGTTCAAACGATCGATTCTGTCTACTACTTCTGCAATTGAAACGATGCACAGAATTCAAAGGCAGCTTCGTTTTCGGATTCATGCCCTTACTGTTTCGGATGTGGGTTCCATCCCAGAGCATCTAACTGTTGGTCATCCAGAGATTATCCAAACTCAATAAGATTGTGCAGCTTGGCTCGGAGGACAGCTTTACATGGAACATAAAGTAAGAAATTTATTCATGTTGCTTAAGAGACCTACATTTTAAACGTACTGAAACGTACTCAAGGTATTCGAGGCATGAGGCTTTCACACTACTTCACAAATGATTGCTTATAATTAGCAAGTTATCTAGCAATGTACAAGTAAGTATATTGCATCACTAAACACCCCCACAGCACATGTGGTGAAACAGAGAAAGGACAATTACAGTTTTTCACTTACGGAAAGGTCATTGATGGATTTCTTGTTGAGGCACGTTCTTGACAATAGCATGCGAGAGATGTGAGGCTTGCAAGAGGCTAGTTGTGAAGTCAGTAAACCTCATCAATACTATCAGCTTCTGAAGTTTTGACTAAACTTTTCTCGCACCCGTTTTTCCAGTCTAAATGAAAATGAGATGAATGAATTTCACTCCTTCCATCTTGAGCCCACTCCGTTGTTTGGTTCATCTCGTTCAACAAAATTTCAGGCCCCTTAA
>NW_008751982.1:107344-116345 GCF_000715545.1 Opisthorchis viverrini | reverse complement strand
ATATATATATATATACTAACTCACCAGATACGAAAAGGGTTTGCAAAGCTGGGTGTGAAACCAACCAATCATAATCCAGTCGAACAGTGAACGTCGTGAATCAGGAATGGAGCGGCAAGCAGAAGCCAGATAAATTTAAGGGTTTGTAGGAGACGGTAAGTGTAGTAAATTTTTATGACTAAAACTAGATAGGCACTATCCTTCTGAAGTTTCCATTAGCCAATCGTTCTGGTTCAGCAAGGTCACACAGGCGGAAGGACTTTGAAATCGGTCCTCCGTCCTATTGTCCCGAGTGTGTTTCACCAAAGCTATCGTCTATGATAAGGAGTTGATCTCGCGTTAAATGAGATCGCAATAGCCACTTTTAGGAGAAGCTGCTTGCTTCGTCGAATGAAGATCCAGTCGCTGCGAGCCTCCTAGTCGATATAACCATTCGATCTCAGTGTTCCAGTTTCTTAAGAATTTATTGAAGGTGACAAACAAGTTAAGCAACAATCTCATTTTCTTTAAATATTGGATAGCTTCACATGTAGACCGCAGCTTCCGCCGGCTAAAAGTTGGCGAGTTCGGATTCGAACACGGCCGGTGATCTTGTCTCAGTGTGTGACACTGAATCCGTATCGTTCCCATCCCCGTCTAATATGTCATGACATCTCCGCGAACGAAATTTTCAGTTTCCCTAGGTGATCTTTAAAGGTGCACCGAAAGATTTCTTGAAGACCGCTGATAGTCAACGAAAACTTGTACACGGAACCATAGCATTTGATGGTAGCTTCAATGAACCCAAAGGCTTCCTCAGAATTGCATTTCAAAAGAAATTTGTTCAAATCGATTGTTTCCACGTGCGTTTCAGATTTAATACTGCAGTGTTAAGCGAACTCTTGGGTTCCTTGGTACAACTTCCGTGTGTAGTTCCTGTGTTAGTTTTACAACATCCTAATCAATTGTTCAGCAGATTTTTCCTGAGGATATTTCTCCCTTTCTCCTCAGCAATAGTGAAGTTGTTTTTCTGTAAATGCGTGAATAACATTCTTTAGTTTTGCCCTCGGCTACCAGTGCTCACTAATCCCCTTGTTGGATAGTACATGCACTTATGCAGCACGGCCAAGGTACTTATTACAAAGCTAGAGTATAACATTGGCCGTGATTGAAGCTAACGAAGGCGAAAAAATCGAATAATTCGCGACCATGTTAAACGACCAGTGTGTTCAACCTCACGCCGTGACAACCGACTGAATAGCCCAGGTGGATACTCGGCGCGTGAGTCGTGCAGGAATTTCATTGAGGGCTAATTTTTGAAGGCAAACATCAACTTGCGGTCTTGTTTTCAAATGACACCTTAATAAAATTTCACACCCGAATATCTGACTAATTTACTTCTTGGCATTCAATAATGTTCAGATTAACTGCCGTACATGAACAGCACTCGTTGACAAGATCCGGACATGAATTTACTCATTCAGTCCCCGGTTTTAGTTTGAAAGCCAAGCAAAATAAATCTGCTTTTTATCCAATAGAATTAGTCGTTTCACACAGACATTCATTCGTTATTCTTGAAAAGAAATATCAGGTTGCTATGCTTTCGTTTCTGTGATTGAAGTCTCATTGTCTTGTGCTTGCAAGTAGTAAATGTTATTAGTCTCCTTTATTCCACCTACGCTTTCCGTAAATCTAACGTCAACGCGTGAAGCTCAACCTCGGAAAGTGGAGGAGCTTAACGTTTGCCTGTTATACTTCTGCTAATGCTCACACTACCAACAATCTATAAGTAGTTCAAAGGGAGAATAAAATTGCACAATGAAAGAAACTTCTATTGCTGCTCGAGGGGCAAGTCAACATGTGTGACTATGTGATATGGATCCTGTTACTGGGGTTGGGCAGCGCTATATTATGTCTATGTGCGCGTTATTCACAGTGCCGACCAGCCTTTCTTGGCTAAACAGTTGTCTTCAAGCTATTACCGGGATGTCGCGGGTTCCAGGTTCCCTGATGGACATCCATCAAATACACATTGTAAATGATTCCAATAAGGGTAAAGAACTTCTCGGTTTTCAGCATAGATTGACTTCATTCTTAGGAAAAATATAAGGTGAAAAACAGAAAATGTTGGTTCGCCAAAGCGTCAAGGCTTCACCACAAAATCGCCAAACTAAAGTCCCGTTCGGTCGACCAAACATCATCTAGATGCATCCCATGTTCTGGTCTTGATGCTACAACATCCCAAGCATGGTCTAAAGATATACAGTAAAATATGGCGAAGATTTTGTCAATGCTAGCTTCCTGACTCAGTGAAGCGAGCGTTAGGAGGATTGAGCCTCTGTTTTAAAGCTGTTTCGACGCCCACACACCCGACAGGAGAGTGACATCAACGGCTCACTCTGCGACTATGCGTGTACGAAAAGCCGGTGGCTGCGTGTACACACTCATGGGAAGACTAAACATTTGGATTAGGTGGCCGGAAAGCTCAGCAAGTTACTCGGGTTTTGTAGATAAGGATAAGCGTTGAGGTCGAAAATTCTAGTCGTTGCCGGGACTCAGACAATCAGGTTGGATTTGTTGTGGAACTGTCAGATGAATTAATTGTAAACTACTTACAATCTCCAAGTAGGACAAATTGGAGGCTGATGGAGCGATGTTGGCTGTCCAAGATCTTTATCTTATCCATACCAACGTGTTGAAAACAGGAATATTATCGCACATGCGTGGAAGATGGGTATTTCCTTGTTACCGCAATTTTTAGTGGTACGGATCGAATATCACCGACTCTGTCTGCGTTTTTCAGCCACAAAGTCCGCAAAACGCCACCGTTGCACATCCTCAGTGGAATTTATGTTGTTCCCCAAGTAAAGTTTAACCATACATAATGGTTGCCACCATTTTCAGTGATGATGGTCTCGAGGTATTAGGCAAAACGCCAAGTTCTCTTATGCGTACAAATACCATGATATCAGTTGATGCTTTGGAGGTCTTATCAATCATGGTTCATTTTCATCTTGTCATAATTAGGCAACACAAAACCGCCCGTGTGTTAGTTCGACCTTAAGGTGACTGAATATATTTTCAGGTGAACTTCTGAGCGGAGCATAGTTGGTGAGCGTTTCGGAGAGGTTTGTTACTCATGGTTAAACAGTCGAGTATCGGGAGGCTGGTTTCAATTCTCGGGTGCCGCAATGGTGCAGGAGGCACGACATGTTGGATTCTGCACACTCGCCACATGATCACCAACAGTAACAACTTTTCTGTCAGGTTGGGAAATGCCTGAAACCGATCAACACTTCAGCCTCTCCAGAATCTTGGGGAAAAGCCAGTGAACCTGTGGATAAACCTGATGTGATGATAACTCCATCTCAGTGATGACTATTTATTCAAAAACTTGTATCCTATATAATTACTGTGCATTTCACACAATAATATTCAACCTGAAACATCCGTATAGATTTGAAACACTCGTCTGTTGAGTTGAGGTCACACGTACATGTCCCCTCTTCACACTTCCAACCCGCATCTCCCAATCCACAGATTCTCACTGTTTATAACGGAATTCAAACGTTAGAAATCTACAAATCTCTCTCATTCACCACGATATTTCATCAGCAGTAGTTTTGTGGTCACACAAAACTGGGTATCTGTTGCACCCCGAGGTTTGAACATCACTCACGCCCAGTTCCCGAATGCGAGTGAACACTTGTCACTGATAAGCCAATGTTAGGCTATGACGACAGAGTGCTCTTCATAGAATAATGAATCAGAAAGCCACTAGTAGTGTCACTGCGCAAGATTATCACCAGAACTCTGTGTTTTGATTATTCAAGTGTCTGTTTGATTTAAGAATAATGCATAAGTTTACCTGAACACTATCTTTATCATCTGTCATCAGACCAACTAAATCACTTCGAGCTGGACTGTCTCTGTCAGGACCACAAGACACCTGTACTGCCAAGAGTCAGCAACTTTTGCTGGTTAATCAGAGGGACACAAAATCTGATATGGTTATTTATCGGTCTGGAATCTCCAGCTTTTTTAGGCCGCAGCGTCTCTTCTCAAATAAGCTTAACTATACTACTACTCAGTTATTGACAGCTAGCTTTCTATTTGTCACCATCCATCATGGTTTTCCAGGCTCAAACAAAGACCGATAACTGTCAATGGGATTAAAACTGCAAAGGTAAAAGAAGTGGTGAAGAAAAAACTTCCAAATATCAGGCATGCTTTGAATTCACTACTGATGGTATTGAGACAGACTGGACATTCTGTACGTACTGAACACCAATTGATGTCCATCGACGTTTTGGATGGATCTTTTGATGCTTTTGAGGGGGGAATGACCAGATATACATGAGTACCAGAGTGCTTGGCACCGACTTCTACAGGGAAATTGTTTGATCATTGGGGGAAATGCCACGGTGTATTTACGCTGAGATTCATTATCCTATCGTAGAAGAGTGATTGGGAATAGACTTTCGGCTCAGTCTAGCAGATTGCGTTCTATATACCCACCTCAGTGTAAGAGTGGTCCCTTCGCTCGCCAATCGGATATTCGAAGGACAGTTGTGATATTGATGTGAAGTGAATACATTAATTTTTCAGGGCAACTGAGGAACCTGCCCTGCTCATCCATCTCATTGGCCAAGGGAGAAGGCACAAATTGTAAGACGTTGGATGTTCATTTACTTTTATGAGTTGTGGACACAAAATACGTGTTTAAAGATAGACACTTTTAACGCCCACAAAACTGATGTAAATGAATGCCAGCACAGTAGAGTGTTTAAACGCACAGATTACCGTTTTTTAGGTCTATCTGTATTTGTGGTCCCATTCGTACAGGCATATTATTAGATGCGGGGGGGGGGGAGACGAGGTTTATGCCACCTTTTTTGATTGCCCGCAGGTATAGTCAGCTATTGAAGAGGAAAGAAAAGTAATGACTTTTTGAATTTGCCGTTTTACCGCACCCGAAAATCTTCGTTGTTAGGCGCCATTTCGTGGGCCCGCAGCAACTTCGGAGGCTAAAAAAGTGGAAGTTCTTTCTTACTCCACATGAACTGGTGGTTTGTGAATGCGGACCCCTGAAGAGACCATCTTCCGTGTGGACTTCCCTTTGAAAATGATCCATTAAAGCTTATTTTAAAAGTGAACACTCTTTCAGAATGCGGCGGGCTTGCGTCCATTTTCGGATCTGTCTGTCTCATTGAAGTGTTTTGTTTAGATAGCAAAAAGATGCATGTTTTGAGGTCTGGAAACCCGCGTATGCCGGAAAGAGAATCTAATACTTAACTGCAACAGTAATTGTTCAGTGAACTACAAGACGAGTTGTGTCCAAACCCTGTTCAAGAGAGCGGAGACACACTGCAGCACCACAGAACTACGGAAGAGGGAGGAAAACCATTTATTCAGAGCGTTCCAGAACAACGGGTATCCAAGGGGTTTTATCAAGAGAAGCTTGAAGAAGAAGAAACCTCAACAACAGCAACAGCAAGAACAGGCTACCAGACAGCTATTCCTTCCTTACATCAAGAATATATCAGAACTCGCAACCAGATTATTGGTTCAAAAAGGAATCTTCGTGGCCAACAAACCAAATGCCACCCCAAGGAAATTAATCTCTAGACCGAAGGACAACCGGGACAAAACCAAGAGGAACAATGTGATATAACAGATCAACTGCAAAAACTGCAACAAATTCTACTTTGGACAAACTGGGAGGAAATTACGCACACGAATAAAGGAACACAACGCGGACGTCGGCGGATATGATCCCTTATACTTTATATCCATACATGAGGACTAAGAAGGCCACAGATTCAATATGGGAAACGTGAAAGCCTTGGCATATAGGAACACGAGGCACGGAAGGGAATTTCTCTGGACATGGTACTCTACGGCTGATTCGGTTAACCGATGTACTGAACTGGACCCAAGTTACGCACTACTATGTGCAAAGTACCAACACCTCCAACGGAATACTCAAGGGAGCCAAATATCGGATTCACAAACCAAGCAGTGAGAAACTGCTTGGAGTAGGATCAACAAAGATCATAATCCGGAACCCAGAGAGGTCAACGACAGAGGTCATTCCAGCATCGATTAGAGCACGAGGTCAGGGAAGGCCGGGCTCACAATTCATTGGTCATCGATCAATCAGAACATGGGATAACAGAACAACCAATGGAAGCGAACAACCAATCGTGATCAAAGGCTAACCCTTGCTAGCAGCATGTATATTAACACACACACACACACACACACAACACTACTCAAAGCACAACTACCAAGCCATCGCTGCGCTCCACAACGCTCCCTAACAACACACCGATGATTTCAACTCGACTGGGGATGGAATGTTTGCAATCAAATTGCCCAGGTCAGCGAACAAACCAACCACCATCTATGCTACCTGAGCTACCAACATTCTCTTCTATAGCGAATCTTATCAGCTGCTACGTCATCACTACTAGTCACCGATCACTAGGGAGTTTTCGAAGCTGATAAGTTTACAAAATCGAAAAAAATCATTCAATTGTAACAGCCTTTCGGTGCCCAGCTGCCAGGCCACACGAGGGCTGGGATACTGCCAGGTTACCCAATCCTGGACAGGGGAAGTTGACAGGCAGAGGTCGTGTTCGAACCGCGAACCTTCCGGTCAGTAAATTCGCGCTCTAGTCACTTGGTGCACGACTCGGTTTACACATGATAAATCAAGCGTAAACGTGGATTTCAGTGGTTTATTGTGGACAGTAGTCTATAAAAATGACCCATTATTTAGCGTCGGAAAGTACCTCGATTTGGAAAATCGTCTATTGTTGTAAGTTTGACTTGCTTGTGAAAAGTCGAGATCCCAGGTGTATAAATGTTATATAGGCCAATATGTCAGTATATCAAAATATCATAAGATTGGATCACAATAATTTATAATATGATATTTAACGTATAAATAAGTAAAGTTCATATAAGCTTGCAGTCAATCGATTTTTTGAGCAATAAAATTTATTTCCGAACAGACTGTCGTAACTCACTCCTGCTAAATGGGACAGTGCACGTGCACTGTGATTATGGTGGCTGTGTAGTTCCCATGGCGGCACTTGGCAAATGTGGGTGGAAATTTCGCCAGTAGCGATGCCAACTTTTACTGAAGACACATTCAGTTCGCCGCAAAATCAGTTACATTGCCCGGTGTTTGCGTTGTCAAACTGCCACAAGTTGGCCCTCAGTTTCGCATGCACTCAGTATGACAGCAAGATCCGAGCACCAACAGGGCCTTACAGCTGATACCATGCTGGCTATACTCGAATAACTCAATGTCCCCTTTTTGAAGACGCAGTAATAAGCCAGAACTATCAGCAGCAGCAACGCCAGTAATGGTAATTTGGACAAACACCTGTTTTTCAACAGACTATGGACGGGAAACAATTTTACACTTTTGATTACCTGACCTTGGTGCGCAACTTCAAAGTCCTACAGGTTTTCGCAGTGAAGCAACCCAGGCAGGATGTAAGTATTCTAGTGAGGGCTGTTCAAACAATTCTGGCAACCTAAAATGCATGGTCACAGTGGTACTCTGCCGCCTTCCCGTTACGAGACGCCGGCCGATGTGAACGACACCAAGCCCAAAAATGGATGCCTAATGTGATCCTTCTTGTTCAGCTACTGAAATATTATGAGTAGCTCATAGTTATTTATGTTTCCCTTTCACGGCATTTCCCTGCACCGAAAAACATAGGACCTCCATATTCACTGCATTCTTAGACACGTCTCTTGAACTGTTCTGAAGCTCTTAGTAACGTGAGAAATCAGTTATTTTCCGCCGTAACTGTCGAAATGCAGCTCAGGAGCTTACACATCTTGACGTATCGCGAAACGTAGCTCTCATTTTGGCCACAACAAATACCTGTACTGGCACTCAAACGTGGAGGAAAAGATATTAATGCCCTCACATATGTTGTTCACAGATACACATGGCCAATATATTGACCTGTGGCCTGTGGCCGGAACGTCTTCATGGCCAAAATAAAACTACACTACTGAAGCGGGGCGTCTATACATTGGCATTATATATTATCGCTTCTTACAGAAGAGTCAAGAAACATGCGGACACTGTCACTAAGAGCCGTAAAGAAATCGAAGGCCTTCAAAGAGTCACAGGAGAAGAATCTCAGTGAATGATAGCTCGGAATTCGTTCATTCACCCGCTCAAGAGATTACCAAAAGTAAATAAAAAGGCGACGGCATTACGACTAACCATGATACCCTTAAGCGATGTCGCAATGGTGTCAAAAATATAAGAATTCCAAAGACCATAATGAATATAATGTGATGAACCTGACTGATACTCTATTCGAATGGTGTCTAAATATAAGAATTCCAAAGACCATAATGAATATAATGTGATGAACATGACTGATACTCTACTCGTTGCTCTACTCATTATTTTCTTGTTTTAATATTCCATATGCTGTACATATTCGCCAATTCGAATACATACGTGCTGGTTGTTACGCTTCGCTGAATTCTGGATTTCTAGTTTGTCGGGTTGTACCGATATAGGTACGAAACTCAATTCCCACATTTTGGCGTCGTGATTGTAACAATTCATCATGCCTGCCGAAATGGAACCATTAGATGTTAATTCAACTGCGCGTGACGTGGAGGATTAGCTGGAACGATTCGACATACGGTGTCTCACAAAATCCGATATGGATGATAGGAAACTCACTGCATATTTCCTACATTTCGTTGGCAAGGATGCGTATACGTTGATCAAAAATTTAGTATATCCTGAATCTCCAATTGATATTTCTTACACTGCATTGAAGAAAAAAGTTCTTCAACACTTCAAACCGATTAACTTCGTAGCAGCCGAAAGAGTCAGGTTCAATATGTTGACCCGCTCTCATTCTCAGTCGGTTCGTGATTTCGTGTTACAGCTGCAAACACAGGCGGCCAAATGTGACTACGGTGCCCAATTAGAAGACCAGCTGCGTGATAGACTCATTGCTGGCATTCA
>NW_008751982.1:94446-105824 GCF_000715545.1 Opisthorchis viverrini | reverse complement strand
AATATTCCATATGCTGTACATATTCGCCAATTCGAATACATACGTGCTGGTTGTTACGCTTCGCTGAATTCTGGATTTCTAGTTTGTCGGGTTGTACCGATATACGAACGAAACTCAATTCTCACATACAACCACTGAACAAGACGAAGCAGTGGTTACTTTACTCTTCACATCACTCAGAGCGGCAAACAAGTCAACTGATAAACAAAGTTTTCGACGATTTACAGCTGGAGAAGCAAATGGTGAAAATATGGACAGGTCCCAACCGCAGTCCACAGAGCGATGGCATGTAGCGACTAAATTCGCGGCTGCCACGACAGGAAACGGTGTTGAAAACTCCGGTCGTTTTAAGCATCAGTCGAAGGGGTACTGTGCCTAACAGGCTGATAGCAATTTCATGATGATAATCTTATTGAAACGTTGAATGAACAAGTTTGACAGTCGGAAAAATTCTCTTATCTGCAAGGAAAGGCTCCACCTGTCAGAGAACAATGTGAGGGCTGAAATTCCATACCAACTAAATGGTCTCTTGAACCGAGGTACTCCGATTTAATGCGCCTGCTTAATTTAGACCACCATAAGTTCACACACATCATCCTCATAGCGAAGTCAATTTGATCGTGGCCAGCCGATCAGATTACCAGTCTCCCAGTAACATTTATTGGCTTTATCTGTATGACTGGGTTGAGTGCGTGATGGTTATCTGGCATCTATCTCAGTTGTATCGTGTGATAAAAAAACATGAAAATAAGAAAGAGACAAATCAACTATCTTTCACTGGCACGAATCATTCTCTGTTTTTCAGTTTGTTGTAATTTAGAATGTGACTGTTGAGACTGTGGTGAAAGGTGCGGCAGAGTGGTGACAAGGACAAAAGCTGATTGGTAGCAACAGAGCCCGGCATATTTGATTTGAGGGAGCCAAGTGCCGGTTAAAGTAACCTTGAAGGTGGTCGTTTTTGATTGGTCAAACACAAACCATCCGTTCGTCAACCAGTGAGCGACAGGCTCGAACAGATAAGATTCTTCGCAAATACACCGACTGTCAGTTTGGCTAGTTGTGTGTATACGGGACAAATCGGATCCCAAACGTGCGGTTCTAACCATTCATGAAAAGCACGAAATGACTTACCTGGTCCCGCTGTTAATGTTGATACTGATTATCACATCGCATAAGTGCGAGCCTAGCTGTCCTGAAAATGTGGCAGAACTCGCACCCAACGTATGCTTATTTCGCAACGGTTCAGTCCGCTCATACTGCGAAGCACACAAAGTTTGTGCGGACTATCACGAGCTCCACGGTGTACACGCATTTCTAATTGGAAAAAACTCGCATCTTCTCAATGATTTCGACCGTGATCAGATGACCGACTCAGATACGTTCACCAGTATAAACAGCCTTTATCGTGCCAGACTACATACCGGAGAACCATGGCGTGTGGGTGAAGGGGTGTAGTGTCAATTCTCTCCATCCGTGCACAACTTCTCAGCTGTGGAACAGTTCAGAAAAAACTGGCCTTCGCAAGGTGAGATTGTATTGTAGGGTGACCCGATAAATGGCTGTTGGGAAGTCAAGAGAGTTCACTCAAAGATACAATGTGCATTCAGGTAAGTTCCGTATTGCAAGTAGGAGTAAAAACCAACAGGATGACGGGACACTTTGCGATAGCACCTCTGAACATCACAACCCATGGGAAACAACTTTTCTGCTGACCATATGTTGCGCAACTATTCGAATTTGGAACGCATGGGCTGTCAGCAGGGTTATAGACGATAGTTTGTGGCTTTCAACCCCGGTTAGTGTGCTCTCCATTGGCAAACTCTAATGGGTCCCATAGGGGCTCAGATGCTCCGGACTAACAAAACATTACTTGGACTTATTTTTCCACAAGACTCTTGTGGGTTTCTATTGAACTGCGTCGAGGCTTGTGGAGTGAACGCTCTGCACATTGGCTACCAGTCGTTTTCGCACGATTGTGTAATGATGTCTTGATTTCAAATTCGAGTAGTAGTAATGGCCTCAAAAGCAAGAGGGCCAGTAAATGTCGGGGAAAAACTTGGTGTGAAAAGGAAACCGCTGAACGTTTATGTGGTGTGATTCTCCCAAAACCTGAAGCAAGCAGAACACCCTCATTAGACTCGCGAACTGCAGACCAAAAGAACCAATGACTATACGATGACATTGATCAAACTACATTAGTCCACTGCAGCTAATTACTAGTGGCGCATACACTGCGAGCTACAAATTCCTACCAGACGGGAAGTGTAGGGCGAAGCTAACAAGAAATCGTAGGTATACGGGATCAAGTGGTGACGCGTGTATCGTACAGCCAGAAAATAACTGAATTGGTCGGTTTAACACATCCACGCCTGGAAATAACATTTGACCATGCTGAGCGTAACGCAGACACCGGGAACATACTAGCAATCTCGGTCGGCCTACCTGCCAGACATGATAATGTGAGTGTGTTTGTTTAGCTGATGTCACTTCGCTGGTACTTGCCCCTTGAATTAGATTAGAACTATGTCAGGCCATTGCCAGAGCAGTCTTGCTCACTCTTAATCCAATGAGATATATCCGGTACTATGATATACAATGCAATGCACGGGACCGCATGCGCCCCCGGAACGATAAGTTGGAAAACACTGCGTATGTATAGTCGACTGGATCCAATATATACATCCATATAATTGAGTAATCTTCCGTTGGATGTGAGGAGACCACTGTTTGTAGATGTGATGGTAAACCACGAATGCAGGTAGGGTATCTACAGAAGCGCACTACTTTGTCTTCAAATAGCCACAGTGGACCATATTGAGTAAATTTCTGGGCTGCGCTGCCCGGCAATTTCCAAGACTGAATGACGCGTTTCGGGCTTACCTGACAGGTCAGTATCCGTTCGTCACGTTATCACTTGTTTAATGCAGCACCCTACCGTGTTCTTTTCGTTCACGCTCAGTGCACATCATCTTCTGTGTTTTTTCAACCACTCTTCTTGAATAGGGTAACCTGGTGAGCATTTGCTAACGAGGTATCCATGAACGATGCATACTCGTTCGAACGAACTCTTTTCAACAAAACACACAGGAATCGTTTTGCACTTCTATCCGACATCCCACCACTCAAAGTAGCAAAGGCACTTTTAGATGTTCTGTTCTTGAGGGACTGTGCTGCTACTAGGCATTTTCAGAAACGCAGGAAGTGATGAGCTGAAATCACCAGCCGAATACTTACGGGGTGGTCTAACATCAACTCAGTGGCATATTCTGGTCCGCTGAAGGTCTTTTCTCGTTTTACTCGGGGACAATGATATTCACTCAGTTGCATCATCTAACCGAAATCTCACAAGGGTGAAAAAGAGCTTTAGTCTGCCGTACTGAAACTTCTCATTGCAACACAGCGCGAGGTGACTAAATTCGAAGATTCACATCACCTTGGTTCCCATGATTGCTGCTGGTTAGCTCATTTGGAGATGAGCAGATCAGCATGAACATCAGACACACGTCAGTCCATTTTCGACCCTCGGGAAAGAGCATCCAGGAGAGTTAACAAGTAATTTCGCCACTGAATGAAAAGAATCCGGAAGCGTGATATGGGAGCTCACTAACCACAAAGAAAGGAGTGGTCAAAGCAGTTTCGGCTACCACAAAAGGAAGTCTGATATGGTACAGAATCCAGACTATCTCGAAGATCCGAGCATGAAAAGTTACATATACAAGTATGGACTTGTGCGCTTGTCATCACGTGCGGACGCACTTTCAAAAAAACACAAACCGCAACCAGCCTCATCGCCTAGTACCCTCTATGGCTGGACCTCTTTGTCAGCTTTGTATCTGCAGGCCGTCATGTCGCATATGAACAGAAATCAAATCACTGCAATACTCTGTTCTCCTGGGTGCAAGATAGGCCATAACACACACCTTTTACATACTGGTCATTTTACTAACTTAGTGACTGTAACACGTACTGAGATATCTTGGTAACACAAATTAGCGACCCCCAGTATTGAATCTAGCTTGATTTCATAATACCCCCACCATCCATTTGCTCAATCCGCTCACGTGTTTTGCTCATCTGTATTCGACGAAAATGCCGTCCCGTTCGAGCCTAGTGCGCAAATAGTAAGTGGTATCGTAGAATTTCGAACCCAATGGATCCATTTGACATTCGGAATTGTCTAACCTACTCATCACTCAAAGTTCCGCATCGACAATCTGAACGCGCAGTAATGCAACAGCAAGTTTCCAGATGAATAGATTACGCCCAGTGTTCGTCTCGAATTAGACTCACTTGATCCGGAGAGCAACGGGAAGATTTCAAATACTGGCCACCAGTTTGGTTCCAAGTAATACGATGGAACCGATTTGAACGAGTCCGACAGAAATTCCAGGGAGAGGGAGGGAACAAGACAATTATTGAACAATATTCATCCCCGAACTTCCTCAAAGTACACTCATACTTCCCTGTCAATTAACTGATAAGGATCTGGCACTCTTACGCAGGCAAGCAAACGTTTTATGTGATCCACGTTGAGGTTAGAAGGCTGCAGTCACATACGGGCTATCCTAGACTGTGGGAACAAAGTTGGTTCATGGAGAGAGCCTTGAATCACCTGCATGGGCTTGCCTCTGCCGAACTTATTTTCGAGGTCCATCAACATGGTCCGTGTTAAATATACGAATGGAAAGCAGGACTTCGTATAGAATTGAGTGAGCATGCCCCAGAAAAGGGAATTCCCATTGTGCTAAATTACTTATCCAGATGCGTGTGCTACAAACAGCCGACTTCCCAACATGCAATTTCACCCCTGGAAGAGTTGATTTCCCCGACCATAAAAGTTCTCCTGCAGGATAGACTCGGCAGCTGAAATCTCCTCTCTCAACTCTGAACAAGAAACAACTCTAAAGAAAAAATCCCAACCATTGATGAATGATTACGTCCTCGTTATTCTGCATGCTCTGACCTCACAATCGCAAGCCGCAACGGTTTATCAAAAACTGCGCGACGTAACTCAACTCATCCGTGCATGCCAAAATGAGGAACAAATTTTACTGGCTGAGCTCACTGTCACCACTGGGAGATTCAGCCATTAGTGAACGGCCAAAAATTTAGTCTCAGGTCAGAACCTTTCAATGTTACCTGTTGAATCGTAGGTTGTGTACAACATTCTTCTTTGTTTAGAGGGTGGGCAAAGAACTCTACAGCTTTTACACCTGAGTAGAATTTTTCAGTCGCAGGAATGTCCGGCCGGGTTATGTCGGTTAAGGGTTACATTCGCTGTGGATGGCAAAACATATACCCCTCGTCTTGCACCTGTAATTCCTGTGTTTGAGAGATGGGTGGATGGTGTGTTTGAGCTGACATGGGAAATGCTATCTGAGTAGGTGAGTTGTGTAGGAATTCGGCGCAGCTTCCCAGTAGACGAATAGTGCCACTTTGTCCAGCTCCGTTAGCCTGCTCACTAGCATACACACACACACACAATGAGTTACAACAGTACGCGCTAAAGCGAAAGTCTTTTCTTGTTTTATCGATTGCTTCATGTGTGTTAGTCATTGACCAACTGGTTTCCCTTACCGCAGTTTGATGCCTAATCATGCACCTCAACCAACCGAGGAATTTAGTTCGTGCATTTGGTGTGTAGAATGTGGTCAGCAGATCACATCCGTGAAATGTGATTGTAATATTTCATCTTGGAAGCCCTGGTCATCATATCCCCAAAAGCTACATCACAGCCAGTTCCATGTTCACACCTTTCACCCCCCAGTCAACGTGAATATGCATCGTGTGTAAACTGAAGTGGGAAATCTAACGGTTGTGATGTGAACCGCACTCCTGAGAGTTTCCATTTATGCAGTGCAATAGACCAAAAACCAATAACCCCAAAGGCCAGGAGTGTAAGAGAACCAATAAATAAATACAGGACTGATATAAATACCGACTCAAGCACAAGTGAGACCCACAGCCCAAACGAAGTCACAACAAGTGGCACTCACCAATTGGGCGAGGCCAGTCTTACTCGGAGGCCATTGAATCCATCAACTCGTCTGAAGTCTCAGCTTATCGCAGTTGGATATCTGAGTTAGTTGAATCCTATACCAACTTCCTGATGTCCTGGTGTTACACTTTCATTGCTTTTTCCCCGGTATCCATAGACAGTACTGCATAAATTTTATGGACTACGCGTCTGAAAAACGTCGTTGCTGCCCCATTGAGATTTGAGTGCTCAGCTCGTACTTTCAGACGAATCGATTACGCCCAGTGTTTGTCTCGAATTAGACTCACTTGATCCGGAGAGCAACGGGAAGATTTCAAATACTGGCCACCAGTTTGGTTCCAAGTAAAACGATGGAACCGATTTGAACGAGTCCGACAGAAATTCCAGCGGGGAGGGAGGGAACAAGACAATTATTGAACAATATTCATCCCCGAACTTCCTTAAAGTACACTCATACTTCCCTGTCAATTAACTGATAAGGATCTGGCACTCTTACGCAGGCAGGCAAACGTTTTATGTGATCCACGTTGAGGTTAGAAGGCTGCAGTCACATACGGGCTATCCTAGACTGTGGTCGGGGGAAAGCGATCGAATCCATCATTTCTCCGAGTCCAGAATAAAGAACCACACAAGGTGACATGTGTAATTCATCAATCAGAAATACGAAACCAAGATATTGATAGGCTTTCTGCCTGGAGGATTGAATATCTAATAAATATGATGATTGCCAAGCAACAAATCCACCGATTGCTTACCAGACCTCTTTGAAACGATGACTACCCAATCGGTCCCAGACATTTTCTGATTGATTGGAAAACATCTACGGACCACGTGTTCGGAAGCTGTCAAGTGAATATGTTCGATTGGCAAGATTGGATGCAAAATGGGTGAGCCAACGCGCTGTCAAAATCAGATGTATGGAGCATAACGTAATTCCCAAATCTCTGGTTGTTAAGCCACCGGACGCGTCCCCCGCTTCTGTCCGAATTGCTTCTTCGGTGGCCAAGTCATTCCCCAGACAGAGGATCCATTTAGCCACCAAACGATTAACTGATATCCTCCACCGCGCATGTCGTCTCAACCATGATCTTCATTCCGCACTCTCGCTTGCTGAATTCGAATTGCTAGATACCAAAGCGAAGGAAGTAAAATCAGCTCAGGGTAAACAGTGCAAGGACAGACAACTACATAAGTTCGAGAAATTGTTTTCCACGACTCGCTGTTCTAGTAACACAACAGAGAAGAGTGAACCATCTGCTAGCTATTGCAGCGTAGTCCAGTTATCAGATAGACTCTTAAGGGAAGAGGAGCGTTTTCTTCATAAAGGAAACTACTCACAAGGTTGCTGAAAACTCTTCGACAATGTTCGATTGGCAAGATTGGATGCAAAATGGGTGAGCCAACGCGCTGTCAAAATCAGATGTATGGAGCATAACGTAATTCCCAAATCTCTGGTTGTTAAGCCACCGGACGCGTCCCCCGCTTCTGTCCGAATTGCTTCTTCGGTGGCCAAGTCATTGCCCAGACAGAAGATCCATTTAGCCACCCAACGATTAACTGATATCCTCCACCGCGCATGTCGTCTCAACCATGATCTTCATTCCGCACTCTCGCTTGCTGAATTCGAATTGCTAGATACCAAAGCGAAGGAAGTAAAATCAGCTCAGGGTAAACAGTGCAAGGACAGACAACTACATAAGTTCGAGAAATTGTTTTCCACGACTCGCTGTTCTAGTAACACAACAGAGAAGAGTGAACCATCTGCTAGCTATTGCAGCGTAGTCCAGTCATCAGATAGACTCTCAAGGGAAGTGGAGCGTTTTCTTCATAAAGTAAACTACTCACAAGGTTGCTGAGAACTCTTCGACAACCACCGACCAGTTTCGCCCTTCTTGGGGCTCATCAGATAGGCACGGTCCCCGAGTTTCCTTCAACCTCATATTCTACTTGAACCCAAATTGGAATGTTTTCGAGAAATACACTCATGTGCAAATCAGTTTGGTTTTCCTTTATTAAAATACACTGCGATATCTCGAATATCGTGCCAAATGAATCCTGAGGCGGCCTGTGTGCGACACATACAGTTGTAGAACATCATAAACGAGAGATTCACTTGAGTCTCTCGTGAAGATCAAATTGATCTGCAAATGAGTGTATTTCTCGAGGAATGTTGTCCGTTAGAGAAAGGAATGTATTTTGCAGTAAGTAAAAGCGTTATAAGGGCAGAAGAGGTCACACCTGGTGTTGGGTCTGTGTTTCAGAAGCTTTCTTCAATGGAAGTGGAGAAATAACGTGTACATTTGGTCACAGTCCTGGAGTACCAGCAACCAGGGTTTTCAAACATTGCATCAGCTCAGTGAAGAGCCATTAAAACACATTAAAACATGTAAGCAGTATAGTAATTACAAAGTCAGATAAAGGTAAGGCCACGGTCATCATGAATAAGAGTGACTATCTGCAAAAAGCTAGACAACACGCAGCTGATGACAAATTAGTATTGGGGCGATTACGTCAATAATGAATACGAATAAAGTTTAAGTTATGAGGTATCTGAGATCTGTGATAAACCATCTGGGGTGAGGCAAGTGGTATCGACTGTACCCAGAAAGTGCAATCCACCACGAATTTACGGGTTACCAACACTTCACAAGGAAGGTGTCTCCATGAGACCAATAATGGATGGCACGGGTTCAACACCACATGAGCCGGCCAGATTTCCAGCACGTATCCTTAAACCACTTGCTGTAAGGTCACCCGCACACATCCAAGATTCGTACGAATTCGCTGAGAAAAGTAACTGGGTTTCAGTTGGAGCTAGACGAAGTTCTGGTTAGCTTTGATGTCAACCCGATGTATACCAACGTTCCTAAAGCGGATGGTGTGGAAGTAACGAGAAGGCTTCTACTGGCAAACACAAAGCTGCAAGAACGAACGCGAGATAGTTGAGGGCATAAATATGTGCCTAAACCTCAGTCATTTTGTCTCTAACTCAATTATATGCTCTCAAGAACAAGATCTAGCGGTGGGATCACCAATATCCCCGATTTTGGCCAACAAGTTTTGGAACAGAAAGCTTTAAACGGATTTGAGTGTCCACCAAGAGTTTGCTGGCTTCATTAAACGGTTTGGGCCTATGATTTATTGACACCTCACGACTCAAAACGTCCTACACTCGTTGCTGTTGGTTCTTCTGACTATGGCAATGGTGCGCCGGTAACAGTAAAACTGCGTTCAGCCTGATGTACACCAGTCAGCAGGAATCAGCAGGAAGAAACTATAACCATATCAACATCTAGGCTCGAGGTTTGCTGTGCGCAGTACAAATCCCTTAAGGAAGACAGTTCACAGCCCGTTTCTCCCAATCCTCGAGCCTATGTTTGTCACACATATTCATATATCGTACAGCCTCCAGCGGTTAAATCTAAAACCCACGGACGCTTAAATGGGTTTACCACAAAGCATTCTTGTAGGCCGAGGCCCCGTCTCGCCCACAGATTGGGGTAGGAGGATACCATAGGTGTTCCACTCTCATCCAACCACAGAGGGCTTCCCGTTCTCTCACAGAGTGGGTCCGTAGCTTTCCGGATAACGCACACTGCTACTCAACACATCCAAACTTCATGAGTTTCGCCGCTCTCAATTAACGCTTGGTGATCAAGGAAGCCTTACGGATCAGTGTTGAACCCAATGGAGACCTCTTAATGTTGTGCCTTGTTCCCGACTGTGGACAATAAATAGCGCATTTGCATTGACCTCGAAGGTTCCACTGACAGAAACTGTTACCCCATAGCGAATGAACAATCTTTAAAATCAACCAACGTAATTTGAATGCACTATGGGAATTCGGTCATCACTAGCCCCTAGTGGATAAACTGATTTGACCAGGTTGGTGTCCCGAAACTCCCAGGGAACTCCAGCGGCAGAGCCCAGTTCACCTCGACTGAATTCTCAAATGTATAAAATATTCTTAGGACGCAGCACACCCCTCCTGCGGTGTGTTGCCTCCAATCAAACGACCAAGTTCAACCACCCGTCAATATTTTTGCAAGGATCTATCTTAGGCTCACATGGAAGAGGACACCATAATTGTACTGGACACTTATCTCTCTACTCCAAACAACTCATCTTCCTCTGCTTGTGTTAATCAAAACAACAGCAGATTTCCTACTGCCAAGACATCGAAGTACCAACGGCGATAGACGGGGAGAACAAGATGTTTCTCGTCGTGGAGAAGATCCCATGGACGAGTTGGAATGTAATAAAAATTGACTTCCATGATCAGTGTGAAAAAAATGATGTAAAAGGTACAGAGGCGGGGTGAGGGAGGCCTACATCACGCAAGTCACATCTGACTTCTTTACGTGAAAGCCATCATTTGCTGTTGGATCCCGTGGCAAAACCAGGACACCCACAGATCGATGGACTCGTTTCCATGGACACGTCTGCCAGTGATTTCGAACCGTAAGGCACATCGCATTCCATTCGTAATGTGGAACAACACAACCAGCTGTTGTGATTACAAGGAAGACTACACAATGCATTCAGTCAGGGGTAAAACTGTCTGCTTTTTTATGTTAACCATAGACGCAGCTGAACCTCTTACATACGATATGCTTCAACTCTGTATGTGTTGCACATACATCGCTCGGTGTTTCGTCTGGCACGAAACTGGGATATCGGACTTCGTTCTGTTGACACAACACCCTACTGAAAAAATTATTGAAAACTATTCGACAGCTTATTGTCAGCTTCAAATCAGTATATGCAGGTGGAAAACCACACTCGTAGGTTTGTCCTCAACGTCTGCCTTCACCCTACTGATTATTGAAAACTATTCGACAGCTTATTGTCAGCTTCAAATCAGTATATGCAGGTGGAAAACCACACTCGTAGGTTTGTCTTGTCCTTCTGCCTTTATGATTGCGATACCAAGCGTATCACTTGATTCGTCAAGCAATTCATTCTTTGCTTTGTTCTACCTGGTCCATGTGCCCGATTAACGTCCCTATCTCACTGTCAACCACACTGGGTTCAGGTAGACCGATCAGTGCGACGGTGAGACCACATGTCCTTGCTACGTAGGCCCGCTGACGTCTTGGATACCACACAGGTGTTTTGCCATTTCTACATCAGTAGATGAAACACTATTCAAACTCATACTTGTGGTTTTCACACCCCTATGAGAATGAGCAATGTACAACCTCGGTGCGATTCACTCTCTTGTATTCAGACGAGAACCAGTCATTAACTGCTAAGGTTGTGAAAAGACAGCGATTACACCGATAAACTTTTCGTTGCCATTCTAACCGTATATTGTCATTTTACAGCCAGTTTCACTCAACGTTTGCCAGGCCATCGATTGCCAGACACTGCAATGTCA
>NW_008751982.1:92172-93837 GCF_000715545.1 Opisthorchis viverrini | reverse complement strand
CTTTGGCTTGCTTTTCATTGCGTTTGCTTCAGCATTTCAGAAGAGAAGTTACTGACTGCTATAAACTGTTAAGCCAAGGCCGAACAATTTGATGAATCAGTTAAAAGTTTAGTCATTCAACTTCAAAATGAGTGAAATCAAACCTCTCAACCGACATAATACAGTGAAACAAACTTGTTTTAATTGAAGTAACTTCCACAAATGAGTCGACAGCAACCCTTCCTCCGAAAAAATATCGATCGATGGAGATCCCGAGGAACAACAAAATCAGTCTGTTTGCGAGTAGTACTTTAAAAATCAAGTTGGATATTTTTAGTAGATGAACGATTAAGTTCCTTCAGACTTTCGGTGTGAAGACGTATGACGGTGTGAAACAACAAAATTCTCCACTCAGTCAATAGTCCTCCCCCAAAACGAGCAGTGGTACGGACGGAGTCACCCATCAAATCACTGACATACTTCTAGAGTGTTTTCTGAAACTGAATGAGCCTCTCGAGAAGAAAGTGGATAGAATATTTGTGAAGGTCCATTACCACTTCAGCTGACCATCCTGAGGATTACGGCATACTGAATTCTGGGTGTAGGGTGAAGATCATTACTTGTCCATATTTGAAAGAAGCTGTAACGTTAGCCTGTCCAATGCGCTAATGCATATGTGAAATTTCCGGATGTCTAGTTTCTTGCATCTCCAACCAAACGCAATTATCCGCACCACCGATAAATTCAAAAAAAGTGAGAGTGAATGAATGAATGAATGAATGAATGAATGAATGAATGAATGAATGAATGAATGAGTCCGCATTGTCTTGATGCATCCGACCATTCATCCACACCCCGAGCCATTTCCTAAACTACTATTCTGTAGGTTTCTAGTTCACCTTATTTTGGTGACTTTTGTAACAACTGCGGACGAAATGTGCCTGAAAACATGAACCCATTCTGATAAAATGGCGGGTGTTATTTTCTTTGGAGATTGCGCTTTAGCGGAAAACGTTATTATCAATAAATGGTGGAATCTTGAGTGTCATCAAGTCAAAATAATCAAGGATACATATTTTTCCCCTCTTTCTATGCAGCTGCAAGATCCATCATTATTGCCGTTCATTTTACTACAGTGAGAAAACAAAGGAATGCAAGCTATCGATTTATGTAGATTCCTCTCTGTTCGCTGGGGTTTCCACTGTCATGAAGCTTCAGTCACTGATTGAATGAACCTTGAGTCTCTCACCAACTGTGTGTAGTCTACATGTGCATACATTACATTTTGGTCTGTGTACCACTTTGGATTCCTAATCGTTCAAACAAGTCCCATATATTCGTTGTTTTGTCACATGAACACAAGTCATCTCAAAATGGCCAACTCCCCTTTCGTGGTTAAACACGCATTTTTGCATATCACCACATTTCTGTGTCGCAGCATTTGTCCACCATTTCTGTCCACACCGTTTCCACACACTCAAAACCATTTATTGGGGTGTGTTCTTTGGAGCAACTGTGCCAGTGTGCCATTCTTGCTTCTCAAATACTGCCCCAGCAAACTCGGACTTTTGAATCTTTCCTCGGTGCGCTTGTTCACTAAACACATAAACAGGGCCGCAACAAGGAGATGCAGGCAACAAAGCGAGCGGTACTCATTGTAACATTGAGGTCACGCCATACCAAAGA
>NW_008751982.1:65239-91255 GCF_000715545.1 Opisthorchis viverrini | reverse complement strand
CAAGTCAGTAGACGTTTTGTGCACCAGAAGGTGGATTTCTCGGAAATGTTGTAAACGTGTACGAGATTGTGTGAGAGAATTGCGGATTTTCTACATATTCACACCCGTGAGATGTTCAGATCCCACAGTGTCATGCAAAAGCGATTTTATCAACTGGGTATCGGGCAGACCGGACAGATGTGGGTTAAGGAAGTTTGGGTAACGAACATCGAGTGTGCTGGACGTCCGATGAACACATTCTGTAAAGCCATTAGCACAACTGTTTTTTTCCTGGAAACTTGACAAATATATCCAGTGGTGTCCCAGTACAACTCAAGACCATTCAATGTGAGGGGAGTCCCTCAATACTTCCTGGAAGCACGACGGAGAGACAGAAATCCAGTGAATGAGGACAGAGCTGGTGACAACCCTCAAACTTGAGTTGGGTGCCTCATGCAACATTTTGAATCCGATAGTGGAAAATGACTTTTGGTCTTTTTTGGTGAAGTTAGACTGTGGTTTGACTAATACACTCATCCGCACACCACTTTGGTTTTCCTCGCAGGAAACCCACCTGGAACCCACGAGAACACTTCGTTTATAATGTTTTCCATCTGGTTTTCCATGTAGGGTTCATGAAAACTCGTTGAATGCGTCTACCTGATGACCTCCAAGAAGGGCGAAACCGGTTGTGCACTGTCGAAGAGCACTCATTAGCCTTATCAGTATTGCATTGTCTGTAAATTGGAGGTATTTGACACGATTAACTTGAGGGATTTCCACGCGATGGATGTTGAATCGAAAGCCAAATTAGCAGTGGGTTGAGTATACCTACCTGAGTATGTCGTCGTATAACTTTACCTGAGTGATGGTGGATCCTAGTTTCGGGCGATTCTGGAAGTCAAGTGGCAGTGAGTACTTCAGAGAAAACATCGTGAGCATTTTAGACTCACATGAGCTTTCCGCTAGTTACAAACACACACACACACACACACCAGAGTTTCCGCTGATTTAGGGGAAAAATAATTGATGCGGGATCCAATTAATTGCGGAGAAAAGTCGAACACAATCAACAGCAGACCATGCAGAGCGTGTGTCCTCACAGAAGTACGGGATTTCGAACACCTGGGCCTGTATAATGCCGCGGGTTTGTAAATTTATCTAGAATCATGCAGGAGAAATCCAACTCTCTAGCACGTTCAGACTGAAAATGTAGATACAGCCTTTTGTCAAGTGCATTGTCCTAATTCATGCAATAGTCGGGTGCAGTAGTGCTCCAGTGTACCAAATCCAGTCCGATGTCAAACACGATCTCTGATAACCAACCTGGCAGATATGCACAGTCAGCATAGTGATGATCTCGGTATTTGAAAGCACCCTCTCGAATTTGTAAAATCTTAGGCATGAAAGCAATGGTTCGACACTTTTAGGAACTAGATACGGGTCTAATTCCTCCCACTCTCCAACAGTCAGCAATGTTTAAGAAGCGATCACCTGTGTCGGCTGGAAGGTAAACGAGCTCTCTGTCACTGAGTGTCCTCATAATTGCAAATGCTCTAGATGAGTTTCCCCAATTCTGCGCCGCGTTTTCTTCATTCGGAGGTGCGCGAGACAGCTCAGGTGCTTGGTGAAGCAACGTAACGGATTCTAGAATAGCAGAAGGCTTCTGCCACTGCTTGCAGGCATCTCGTTACAGAAGATGATAACCATATTTAGATTTAGCTGGATGGTCTGTGAAGGTAGACAGACCACATCAAACATCCGTCGTGTGGTTAGTTCGATGTGATCAGAATTGTGAACCATCTCAGCTCGAGATCCATGATTACGCATGCTCAGAGTGTCTCATGTTTCCCGTTTACCCATACAATTGCATTTAGTGATGGACTTCTTGGTTACCTCAATCAAAACTGCTGATTACGTTTTAGTAACTGGAAATAACATATTTGAATGGACCCACTCCCATTGATCCCGTTTCCTTCTCACATTCACCCGGATGTACGATGCAATGTGACCTGTTCAGATTAAGCAGATTGACGCGGTATACTCAGGTGTTTCCGTGTATAGTTGCATACAACTGGATAAATAGTTCCGCGTCTGCTGTCTTCAGTGCCAGGTTCGTTGAAGTGTCCTGGTTACTTACGGCAGCTAGCCCCAGACATTACCAGGGTGGTTGTATTGGGATTATACGGTGCTACAATGAAAGAAAGCAGGCCTTTCGCTGTAAAGTTGTCCATTGGCAATCATGAACTAAGCCGTTACAATCCATTTGAGACGAAAATAAACAGCATAGATGCACAGAGATTGGAAAAGTGAACATTCTTAAGCCTCCTCTTGAACTGTCCTCATTGGTATCTATATAGATAATGGACACCGAAGGTCATCGCGGCCTAATAAACCACGATTTCCAGGGTGTTATACACATCCCTATTCTTCCGAAGTTTTTTTGAAGAATCGTAATGTGCCTCAGAATGATCGCGCGTTTTACGTTGCTGATGGAAACAGTGGACCAACAGGGACTTGAGGGTTTCATCTCAACACCGGTTCTAGTCGACAGACCCCGAGGTCGACCTAGGAGATTTCTCGAAATTTACATTCAGCTAGAAGACATAAAGCTTCATTCAACGCATCAAGCACACCTACACCAGAACAACTTTGTTTATTCCGAAAAGCGATTGTGAAACTCGGATTCTTTCTAATCAAATGCAGTTCATTCGTATAGTTTGCTCGCTTATTCCGTAAACTCATGTCAAGTTTGAGAATGGGCTACTGATCAGCGGACAACCTCAGTATCCCTGTTCGCTAGCCACGTATGCTTGCTAACGTGGTTGAAGCATTTTGGGTTGGAACTTTCTCCCTAAGTATCGATTTCGACTCTGACGCTCAGCCGTCCAGAAAGAAACGATTTTCTCTCACCACATGGATACTGTTTAAATATAGAAGTTAAAAGTTCACTTAGCTGCACGATTACAAGATAGAAATACCCCTGAGATTTCAACGCTTGACGTCGAGGCAGTAAAGATTAATGAGAGCAAAACAAGTGTAAGACTGATCAGTTTACTGTGTGCAGGCCTGGATGGGCCGTCTGAAAAGTCGTGGCATCCAAAAACGGAAAAACGTTCTCAGCAATTTGGAAGCCCTGATGGTGGATTTGCGTCACCCATTGTTTTGTAATCCACTGCCTCACCTGACTGCAAATAAAAAGACGTCACTGAACAAACTCCCCAGTTTCCTCATCTACTCCTACTTGCTTTGAGTTGCAGAACAACAATGCGACCAAATGATTGAAAAATGACTGCCTAGTAAAAATGCCTGTTTAGTTAAATGCCTGTGGCTTCGGTGCAATCGAACTGCATATAGCTGGATTTCGCCCAAGTTGAATAAGGCTATCAAAGATGGCCGAGAGTGTGCTGAGGAAGTGCGGAGAATGAAGAACCTAACATCAATGAGCCAAGTTACTTCGTGTCTATTCGAAATGGATAGCTTTGCTACGCGGTCCAATTGTAGTGGATTGGAAAGAGGAAATGGGAGAGCATAAATGAAGTCGTAATTCAACTAAACCTTAGTCGTACTCGTGAGTGTCTTGATAACGTTCAAAGCAGTGAACTGTAGACCTCACACTAATCTAGAGTCCTGTGTGAGGATCGCACGCGGAATCTTGAAATTAATGAGTATTTATTTCTCCACTTCATTTCTTAATACAGCGCCTTCTTAAAGAGCAATCCGTTCAACAGTGAGACAAACTATGTGGTGGGTAAATGTTCACAGGGCAACAGACATAGGGTACATTCTAGTTCCCGAAATTCCCAATTCACTCCCCGAAATCAATATCACACGTAGGGGCTTCAAACGACCGAGTGAAGCCACAAATTTATTGCACGCTTTTCGGAAGGACTGAAATTGTCATGACTCACAATTCACCCCAGAATTGGTGCACGGCGCCGCACGCTTGAAAATAGCACAGTTGCATTTCATGAATGAGCTGACGCAGTTAAATGAGTATTACTCAAACATGCTTGACGCGGGTCACGTGGTCATTCCGAACAAGTCGTTTTGCGTTATCTATCGAGTACTGGATAGACTGCCAATATCGATCCATTGGCCAGGTCTACAACTGAAGCAGTCGCAATACGCTTGTAAAATCCCGTACTCAGACGTCAAAAACGATTCGTACGAGCACTGTTTGCCTTGGTCTTGTGATAAAATCGCTCAGCGGTCCCCTAGACTCCGTCACAGCCTCCAGTTAGCTGCGACGTGCGGTGTGGTGACAACCATTCACCGGTTTCTCCGCGTTTGCTGATTTGGCAGCCTATTTTAGCCGTTTTTTTTTTCATTATTTGCCCCTATTTTAAGCATCAGTTATGTGCTGACTTGACGGCGAGTTCCCGAACACATTAAATTTCATCACTGTGTTGTTTAAACCTTGGGAATATTCATGCGTCTGTTTAACTTTGGCGGTCGGTGTGAGTTCCCATGCACACTATCTGTTTTTTGCGGGGTATCTGGTATCAAATTTCCTGGTTCTGAACGACTTCTCCAACCGTATTTGAGGACTGCTATCGAGATGGGGATATTCAAGCAAATGTCGTATCACTTACATCTTGGGGGTCGCCCTAAAGAAAAAATGCTTTAGTTTATAAACAGTTAATGGAAATATGGCTGCAATGAGGTGTCTTGGTCCAAGCGTGACCGGCAGCATCTGAGCAATCCATCATAATCCCACTCGTTTGGATAGTTGGGGGTGACATCAAATCCATGATTTGGATGAACAGACGAATCACTCCAACTCCGTAGCGATCGATGACCAGATACGAGCTGTTCTGTAGTTAACCTTTTAGCTGTTGCGGGAATTGGTCTGACTGTAGCAAACTTCGATTTTTCATCAGTGAATCAATATTACTCACGTTCATATCAATTGTGGATTTCTATTCGTCGCTGTGGCATGTTGGATCGCCGTGGCAACTGATTTCTATTTTGCATGTTTCATCAAACCTATGGGAGCTGGTGTGAAAATCGATTGCTGTTAAAACGAGTTTGAACACCTATGTTACGGTCCTGTATTAGGTGCTTTTAACGAGTTCAATCTTCTCAATTGATTGTATTGTAAAACCAAGTGATGATGATACGTGGAAATATTCGTATCTGGGTTGAGTTTGTTGGTTGTTGATCGGGTGGTTGTTGAGCTGTTCGCCGACTTCGGCAACTCACCTGAGAACGTTTCATCACCGTACAAGGTGACATCATAAGTGTTTCCAAAATCATAAGTGAATTTGCACGCTGCTGAATGAGTACGTTTATAAGGTTCCGGATGAAGTATGGGGATACTGTGAAATTCTATGGGTGAGTACAAAGCAGAGCAATCCAGGTAGCAAAATTTGGGGTATGTTACCATGCCAAATTTGAATTCAGTTCAACTGTCGCACAGATGAGCAGTACTCATAGAGAGCAACCCAAAAAGCGGTTTAAACGACTCGATATCCGTCAGTTATTTCCGAGTGATAGAGCTGACCGAAGCACCAGAGGACAATAAAGTCCGCTTTGGATAGACTGTGAGCTGAATTATTGATAAGCGCCAGATACATTCGCGTGAAGCCCGGTCGACGTCTTTCCGCGCAGGCGATGATGAGTACTGTTTGCAAATTATGGTATTGCCACAAACTTACCTAAACGATAATCTCAGGGAACTAAGGCAGATCTGGTAACCTTATTGCACCCGTCAATTTTCCACCGGCGTATCACTTTGTTCCCCAAACACGGCGCAGTTCCTCCAGATCTAGTTCATCCATTCTCCAGGTCTAATAGCTCTGATGATACCCTTGGCCCCTGCACACTCCAGCTCTCTGGCTCGCAGTTGGCATTCGTCGGTTGAGAGACCCCTCTTGCCGTCTTCTTTTGCGCTTCCAATTTCCACTTCCTGAGACTCATATCAGTAGCGTTTAGACTTTCGATCAAGGAATTCAGATATTGAAGATTTTGTCTGTCACATTTTCGTTTCTTCCCATTTAGTTGAGTAAGTAGAATCCTTTTCTCTTCCGTTCGGTGACATATTTCAGCCATCGTAACCGGTTGAATATGATCATGACCTATATTCCATCACAGTGCACCCATCATAGTTAGTGAATTCTGATGGACTGCTGGTTTTTTTGGAAGAGCTGTCGTCAATACTTTTCGGAAGTCAAAAGTCTTAATGAAGCCTCTGGAGACAGCGTGGACCAGTCAGCGTCGTTTGTGGAATTTTTTCGAAGCTTGTCCGGAGGCCAGCCGTCCCTAATAACCGAACATCGCATCATTTGGACGGATGTCACGTGCAGGACATGGACCAAACGAAGGCATGCCCTGATTGGTCAGAATGTCAGCCAATATGGATCGAGCATTTTGTTTCGACGCTCCTCGCCCCCTAACGAGGATTCTAGCGCAACCTTGTGGAACATTCTGTCATTGTACTATAAATACGGTTGTAATATTTTTTCTTTGTCTCCATAAAGGACTGTGTAGAGCTGCCATGCCCTTTGATATACCATGGTGGGCGGAGCATGAAGCCAAGGGACCGATACAGACTACCGTTCAGCAAGACACCAAAAAGCTTTTGTGCAAAAACTGTCAGGTTCATTATGATATGGGCATTGCATGGATGGGCACTAGAGGCTTGCCAGCAGAGTTTTGTCTATGTACTTATCAGATAAGGTCTTGCTTTGTTTTCCTTTGTAGAGTGTAACGACTGGAGCATCCTAGGTGAAACCTTCTGTTTCTGCCAGAGAGTATCGGTCTGTGAAGAAATCCATTCCCTGGAATCTTACTACCATGCTATGGCTTTACCAGCCACCTTGCTACTACTGCATGTTCGACTGTTGTATATCTCTGCTAGTCGGAGGAATTTCCAGGGACACTTTCACCGACTCTTATCGGTCGGTCGGTGTGATAATCCCACCGGATAGAGATCAAAGGCGAACTCCCAAAAAGAAAAGTTCTTAGAGCGAGCTTTTTCTCCGATAACTCGATGGTTTCAGTCTAGAATTGGAAAATCTCTCAACCTTGAATGCCTCGTGCACTTTGTGATAAGGCTGGCGGCTACATACCGAAGAATCCACCGCTTGAATGCTTACTAGAGGGTGTGAAAGTGGAAGCTGTTCATGAACTACTTAAACAAAACCGGCATATTTGGCCCGAGAAGCGTGTTACCGTCTACGGTAAGATCAAAACCCAAGTCGCCAGGCTTAGTATAACTAGTATCGGGCAACTGAGCAGACGATATTGAAACATCCAGTATTTCTACGCCTTCACACCCACGTCAGCATCCCGGAAAGTATGGATCTGTTTGATACTTTCCCCACAGGAGACTTTAAGACGGTCATAAAATCCTTTGTGCTGCAGCACTGCGGCAAATTCCTTAATCCACCAAATTGGCTTTCCGTAATATCCGTTCTTGCAGTTAATGCAATAGTGATTCAGATCATTTCGAGTCTGCTGGAGCTGCTCTTTTTTGGTCTTGCCCATTGAGTGCGCATGAGATTTACCAAGTGCCTTGTTTCTTCAAGAAAATAGCTGTTTTATAGGCTGGGTTTTTTCACCAAGCCATTCAGGGTGACTCGGACGCAGTTGCTTCACCTCACTAACCGATGAATTAATTGAGTAAAGGATAGCAGCCGCTGGGTGAGTGGGGCCATGTAAGCATAGCACCAAGTACGAGGAAAAATCGTGTCGGTTAGCAAGCGTGCGGATAGCTCGACGTCAAAGGATTCGGTCATTTTTTGGCGTTTATACCCTGGATACCATGGCGCTTTTGTGGAGTAATGTTTTGGAGCGTATGCACTGATCACTGTCATCCTACAAAAGGAGGAAACAACTGAGAAATGGGGCTTTTAGTGCGAGGAAGGGACACGAAAGATGGACATGCATAACGCACTTGTAGGCATATTTTCTAAAAGAGCAGTTGATATATTTTGCTGTGGTCAGCCGGTTGAGGGACAGCGTTGCCCAATGACTGACCAAGGAAACCACTGAGGAATGGGGCTTTTGGTGCGAGGAAGGGACACAAAAGAAGGACGTGCATAACCCACTTGTAGGTATATTTTCTAAAAGAGCAGCTGATATATTTTGCTGTGGTCAGCCGGTTGAGGGACAGCGTTGCCCAATGACCCGTTTACTTGTGCCGCGTTGTTGTCCACATACTTAGCAGTTGGCTGGTTTTTCGGATAGCTTTCTACCTTTCTGGGCAGTCCGTTCAATTTTATGTTGCATTTCGGCTTGTTTTTCTTCGATTTGACAGACTACTTGCTTTTTTATTCCGCTAAAGCTCGCAAGTATTTCTTGTACGCCTAGCTCACCCACTGCAGTTTGTGATGCACCAAAATACGAATGTCCTCGTGCCGCGTTTTGAAGATTTTTAACTCAGTTGGGAATTTCACGTTCTCCGTAAGGACTTGGTGAAACACATCTCAAACCTACCTAAAGATAACTTCGAAGCGGGGAATTGCGGAGAGGGGAATCCCAGCGACATCGAAATATCAGTTGGAATAATTATAACCTACTTCCAACATCTCAGTAGCTAAACTAGTAAATCAATTTGAACGTTAATTTTTAAATATTTTGTCCATATTGTCAGTCCAACACCAGCAGTTTGCGACGAGGTAAGTTATCGCAATGATTAAGTCAGAGGTTATCTGCTTGCCGAATCATGTTTTGAGGTAGAATTAACCAAACGGTTTGGGGTGGAAAATGCGCCGCTCCCCATCATTCAATATCTGAGTTCAAATTCGGTTGGTGAGCTCGAAAGTGGAAAACACTATTCATTTTACACCCTCTTCCTTCATCTACTTGGGTTATTTGTCTACTTTTCTGAGTGCGTTTAGCCCTTGATATTTATTTTTGTCAATTTTTCACTGGTTGACCTCAGTGTAGCACCGTGTCGGACGTGCAACGTCATATGAGTTTGCTGAGTTCAGACGTTTTGGGCCTGATAAACCGATGGAATTTGCTACGCTGTAGCATCACCCCATATAGATCTAATCCGTAAGCATATTAATGGCAAAGAAGTTTAGCTACCAACGCTAACGGTGGCAGCATTCGAGAATTTGAAGCGTATATTAACCACCACACCATAACTTAGATTCCGGAGCGCCTGTCAGCATGTTGCTGACACCATGGATGTTCCCACGAGGGCAGCAAAAGTCGCGCAAACTGTTGAGATGCCACCTCAGAAAGAGGTCGTATCTCGAAAGCTATGTTTAGACAACAGTGCAGAACGCAGCCTTTTGTCGTGTTGATTGAGAAGCCACCAAAATAAAGGCCATTATAGTCACACTGTACGCAGTACACACCATTACGTATGATGTATATATATATGTAGGTGGATAACGGTGATTTCATAGAAACTGCAGCATAGTGGTTTAACCCAAAAGATGGTTGTTAAAAACCCATCTTAATTAAACCATCATGCTTAAATGTACTACTTTGCGATCGATATTCATGGATAAACCACCAAGTGCATTTCACCCCAAATTAGAATCTTAACAGTAAAACCAGCAATAATCTTTGGAACCTAAGTACGCAGAAGATGGACAGTGTATGATACTATCTTGACTTCAAGATATCTGAGACAAGTTGAACTGGATGGAGATGACTATGCCAACATGGAGCACCTCCCAAGTTGACTCACCTGGAGCTCACGGTTGAATCGCTTTTCTTGGGACCATCAGAATCCCTCAATTAGGCCTCTTTTTCATCCAAAAATATACCGTAATATAATCACAAAAATTTTTTAGCTCATCACCGTACCCCAGCTTCCCAGCTAACAGCTTTCGCAGTGGACCAGCTGAACCAAAAACTTCCTCGCAGGTGTTTCTCGAGTATTAGCTAACTAAACTGCAATCACCAACGTGATTATGCAGAGTCGCGAAAACACGCCTGCTTGTTCTTCTGAGTGATCAAACATCCAAAGTTCTATCTCTTCATCTCAACCGGTAATTTTACCTGTATTCTCAAATCGGCCACCAAAAAGCTTTGCCAACACTTTTCGGGTACGCTTGTGAACACCAGTCAACAGTTTTTATCCCGAACCTCGTCCCGCTTTTCGTGACTCTTAATGACCAAAGAATTGAGTGGATTTTGTTTCATCTTCGTAGGTTTTCACTGTGATTCTACATTAACTTGGTTGTTGCTTCTAAGCTAGCCAACCACCAACCAAGCTACTCGAACTCTACCTATGGTAAGTCCTGACAGATCTTTGGACGGTATGGTGCCGCTCATCATTGAATCGTACAGCTGACGTCACGTGAACCGGCATTGACTTTGACCTTGTTAATGTTGAAACAAAATGGCGATATTACTGGTCCTATTGTTCATGTTTTCTGCTGTTTCAAAGTACGAAAACATGAATTTCATTCTTTATAAACCAAGACAATCAGCTGTCTGTGTTACCTGTATTTGACACCCGCCTATTTCTCACAGCTGTCAAGAGCATGTGAGCAACGATGAGCTCCTTAAGTAAAATCCAGGAGGCGATCCAAACCAAATGGCGATCGAATCCGTTTTCAGTGATACCAGTTTCAACACCGATTGACTTTGGGGGGGAAACTTCCTCACATTAAAAGCTTGAACCACGTACACAACATGGACACTACAATTGTTTCAATGATGGTCGCCACAGGGGCTTCTTCCCCTCCCTGATCAGTCAGTTCAAGCTAGAATGATCATCTACTCAGAAAGACTTGTTCCACCTGGATGAAGACCATCTTGTCAACATCTACTTACTGACTGTCCATCTGTCTCTAGGTGGAATTCGTCTAGTAATCTCATTGTAAATGTGTTCACAGGAAGGCTTAAAAGTACTATTCTCAGAATGTACTCTCCACTTATCTAGTGGCTATCACTTTGAATCACCTGTCATCTAAGTATCGTCGCAGTTGTAACGTGATCAATACTTATATACGTTTTACACACGCTTCCAAATGGTCTCTGTGGATTATTCACTTGCGGCTCATAATTGGCCCAGTGTGGGCCAGTTGGTGATCAGTTCTCTCTAAAGGGAGTTGGCTCAGAAGAAACTACGCACAAGTTTGTTGAAAATTCTTCGACAGCCCATGACCGGTTTCGCTCTTCTTGGGGCTCATCAGGTAGAAGTAGCCCCAGGGTTTGCGTCAACTTTGTGTTCTACTTGAACCTAAATTGGATAATACAAATTCGACGAATAAACTCATTTGCAAGTCAATTTGGTTTTCACGGTAGACTTAACTGAATCTCTTGTGTATGATACTCCTCAACTGAATATGCTGCACAAAGGCCGTCTCATGTTTCAGTTAGCACGATATTCAAGATATCGCAGTATATCTTCATAAAGGTTGCTAAAAACTTCTACAGCCAACTGAATCATAGGGCGGCCTGTGTGCAGCACATTCAGTTGAAGAATATCATAAACGAGAGATTCATTTAAGTCTACCGTGAAAACCGAATTAATTTCCAAATGAGTGTGTTTGTCTAAGTAAGTTGTCTCAACCTCAACAGGGAGCAGATTCAAGCACAAACTCAAGGACATTCACTTCCGTTCTACAACGTAAGCAATTCCTTTTGAGGCTCTACATTTATCATTTATTTTCTGTTTGTCGGATTCACTTTAGGAATTTCCCGTTGAATTTCGCATAAACTTGTGACCAAAAGTGGTCCCATGAGTTCAGTGGAAAAATGTTGTTTGTGGAAAACACCAAGCTTTGAGAATACTTGCCAGGAACCTCCAGAAGCTTTTCATAGAGGTGCCAACTTACAGCTGATCTATCAAGCAACAGATTACCTCAAGAGGTTTCGAACGGTTCAATGAGTGCGATATACGAATATCAATCACTGGTAGCACGCCTATAGTATAGTCGTCTTCCTTGGTGGACAAATGTTCAATAGAACGCGTCCGACGCACCGAAACATGATGGAATCTCTACGTGGTTCCACAATTTATTGAGACTGTCCGTATCCTACATGATCAAACCGAAACGTCACACATTTAGTCGATGCTAAGACCGTGAGTTTGCTGGGTCCAAACTAGCCGACCACCAGCCGAGCAGCTCGACCTCATACCTATAGTAAGTCCTGACAGATCTTTGGACGGTATGGTACCACAAATCATGGAATGGAACAGCTGAAGTCACGTGACCTTGAATAGTTTTACAACTCTTCATGACCCGGAACATGTTAGTAGTCTGCGCAGGAACAGAAAAATTCAAAAATTCATCTGTTTCACTGTAATCGAAGAGTTCTTCAAAACTAAGTTCTGGAAAGTTCAGCCATGCGATCTTCCCTTCAAGTAAAACCTAACTATACGACTGATCTAGAATCCACTGGTAGAGCACAGTTTTCAAACTGCCGCCTTGAAGTCTGTGAGCTCGAATCCCCCGGTATCATGAGGTGCTATCCGCTAACGATTTCAAATAAGAATGAACCACGTAAGCAGATTCCTTTGCCTTTCTTTTCTATGTTACCTTTAATTACTGAGAGTAATTGCAATACAGTTAAAATAGAGAAATTCGATCTCACTTATGCGTGTTTCTACTTACTTACCTGCCATGTAAGAGATTGGATGTCGGAAAGGACGGATTCCCGAGATTATTCCAGAATGCCCGAAACCTACTGAGACCTTCAAGCTCTACTAGACACCGATCATAGAACCTTGGATCAAGGTCAGACAGTACCTCGTGATTATATAACGTCATACCTTTGCACTTGGAATCGCGCTCCTCTGTCGGCGAGCCTTTTTTTCTAAAACCAGGCACGGTAGTGGGAACAGCAGTCACATATAACAGATTGGAGACAGGGATGTATCAGGGAGGTCAAATTCCTGAATGTAACCTCAGAACGCCCGAAACCTACTGCTCCACCAAAATCTCAACAGGAAAGCCGGCAAGCATCCAGGCCAGTCAATCATTCAATTAATTCAGCAAAAGCTGATGAGTGTTCATGCACGCCACAGAAGCGCGACCGAATGTGAAAAGCGTTCAGGCATCTCATAGAGGCGCGATCGATGTTGATGGGTGTTCACTAACGCCTCGCACTCGCTTGTTCGGAATATAACTGTTGTGTTCCCTTCCGTAAGTCTTTTTTCTCCGGCATTAGGCACTGGAGCGGGTCAGCAGCAGATACCACATATTGACGAGTCAGCAGATATAACAGGTTGGCGACGCCCGAACCCACTGGATCATGGAAATAACTGCTGAAGCGTTGAAAGAAATTCTGCTGCAACAAAAAAACCAGTTTGAAGCGGCTCAATTACGTTTGGTGGAAACTTTGACGCAGCAACTGAAAATTCAACCACAAAATTCCGCTCCGGATACAAATTCAGTCGACTCAATCACAATGTTCCATTATGACCCTGATGCCGGTCTAACCTTCAATTCGTGGTTCAGACGTTACGAAGATATTTTCCAAGTCGAGCTGAAGCACAACTATGATGCCCGGAGAGTACGCTTATTGCTCGGAAAGCTCGGTACAACGGAACGTACACGGCATACCAAATTCATCCTGCCAAAGAACACACGAGATAGTTTTGACAAAACCGTGCAGTAACTCTCAGCAGTTTTCGGTGGGCGTTCATCTTTGTTTAATATCCGCTATCAATGTATGAAACTTGACAGAAAGGAATTCGAAGACCATATCACTTATGCTGGTGAAGGGGAGAAGGCCTTCGCCAGGGAGTTGATCATGGGAAAACACCAACTGAACAGCTACAGACTATTGGACAGGGAAACAAAACTCTCATATGCATCCTGTTTACAAAAACTGAATATCAATCTTCCACTTGAATGCATCTTCATGAACTTTCCTGAATATTCATTGACTACCACTCAGATGCAAGCAAAGGCTACAAGGTGACTCCACGAACTCTGTATTAGATCTCATTTTTCTAGAGACGCGAAGGGGATTTACGAGAAAACATACTACTCGCACGCCTCATCAGTAGTGTCCACTGTTACACCGGTAGAGTCAACCTTGAATGCGAAAAATTCAAGTTATCTACCATGACGGAAGACCGGTTCAAGTGTCTTATTTTTATATGTGGTTTTCAGTCGCATTCAGATAGTAATAGCAGAGCAGAACTATTGAATAAAATTGGAGAAACTCCTGAGATAACGCTTCAGTCCATTATCCATGGGTGGCAGCGCCTTTTAAATCGTAAACACGACGTGGACATGTTAGAGACCCTTAACCAACGCTGTTTTCAACATTGCCAAAACGACATCGAGGCAACCTTGCGTGGCGGCAAGTTTGAACGGAGTAGAGCCTCCGTCAGCAAGCGGGTAATGAGGCAAATGGCTTTTTGTGCGATTGTGTCCCTACAAAAAGCACAAATGCTCAGTGTGCAACCGACGGAAAGCTAGTGCTGGACGCGAAACGCTAACCAAAGACGCAGCCAAACATGGATGTCATGAAGCAGATAGAGCCAGCCAGAACCCCACTTAAACTCATTACTTGCCACATATGATAACTAGGTCAATGCCCGTCGCCAATATGTTACGATCAGAGTAAACGGAAGAAAAATTCGTTTGAAGCTCGACACGGCTTCCGATAGTATGATAGTTTCCGGCGCCCCTGGACGAAGACGGGATCACCGAAATTCAGAACAACAATGAACACCTCCAAGAACGCTTCAGGGGGATGAGCTTAGATTTCTTGGTGAACTTGATTGTGAGCTTAATTTCCTGGATCTAGACCGGATCGATTGTTTGCGCCTTTCAACACTGCCGATTAAAAACTTATGCTCATCAACACCAACAGGAGAGAAGCCAGTGTTTCGGTCTGGGAACCGTCTGCTTGTAAGGAACTGTCAATCCCGTCACCGAAGTTAGACTGTTGGAGTCGTCCTCAAAAGACTTGATCAGTGATCTATAGCGTCCTTGTAGGATCATTGATATCGAAATGGCGTATCCATCATCTACGGCCGACTAATTATCCGATCTCTAAAGCAGGAGAACGTCCAGTAGACGTCAACCTGTTGTGTGAAACTTTCGATTGTTCAAGACCATCATCAACAACCGCTGCTTCGCGTGTACCCCCAGTGCTGCAACCGAAACGCCGTACTGGTCGCGCTAGCAAACGGGTGGAACCTTTTCAGCTTGATCCGCGCCAACAATCGTACATTGAAGGACTAAAAGGGAGAGCTTTCATGAAAGTCAGATTCTTGAGGATTATCCCAGAATACCCGAACCCTATTGAGACCCTCGAACGCCACTAAACATCGATCATACAACCCTGGACCAAAGTCAGACAGTGCGAGACGGTCTTGGATCAAGGTCAAACAGTGCCCCTCAATATATAGCTGGAGGCCGTTATACATTCGCACTCGCACTCGCTTGCTGCACTAAAGCTGTGGTGTTTTCTATCGGCGAGTCTTTTTTCCGGCACTAGGCACTGGAGCAAGAAAAGCTGTCGGACACAACACATCATGATCCATCCTACCAAATGAATACTGCGAACATAACTGATTTGCGTGTCTTGACTGGGCGGATAGCCTTCCCTTCCCTGTACATTACATGTACCTTACAAGCGTTTCGTGTAACAGTTTTCATCATGGATAGTGCTTTGGTAACCTGATAAAAATAGATAGACCAGAACCATTTTTAGTGACCATGAGATTCCGCTTCTTGGGACGTATCTCCAAAGAAACCACCATATTTTCAAAATGCAGCCGACTGGCAGAGGCCGTCAGATCACTCCATGGACCACCCTTCTCCCACCTTCTGCTTCAACAGTTGTGAGATTGAAAACACTGTGATTCTTCTTTCTTCACCGAGACAAGAGGTTCTACAAACAGAGCATTTCTGAAAACCTGTTGTTGTTGTTGTTGGTGATAGTGATGGTGGAAACTCGGAAATTTTTGGACCAGTGGATTTGATTCAGTCATGGACAGCCTCCAAGATGTTTTAAGTTAACCAGATTCGTCATCATCATCTACTCCACTTGTAAACCGCGTACGTGTTGTGTGCTGGTTTCGTTCGGCTCTGATAAGGTAAGTGGACAGCTACGCATGGAGGCAATAGCTGGTATGATTGACGCTTGACAGTGGAATTTCCACTGGGAAGATAAAGATGAAAAGCTAAACACCGCAGGTAGCAGTTTGGAGACATGTGCACTACTGAATGCCAAATTGGGTCACACATGTCAACGCCTTCAACAAGTGATGTTCCGTCTCAGCGTCCTGATTCAGGGAGACGGCAATAGCCAATGGAGCTGGAATTGTCAGTAATGACCTTTACATCATCATCGTCATCATCATCATCATCGACAGCATGACATCAGTGTTCAATACCAATGCTTCATTGCCGTACAACCATGATTTATTTGAAAGCCTCATTGTAAAGAAAAGAGTGAAGGTGGACAGGGAGGGGACTTAGTGCAGGCTTAACACAATCATTCCGAGGTGCCTACACCTCCAGACATTCACTCAAGCGATCTGGATAGAAACTGACAACAAGAACGCCACTGACATCGGTTGGCAGCCACATCTTGTAGTGTCTCCAACCAGGCACAGTGAGGATCACGTGGTCCCCATCCTGGAAGGCGAGTAGCACCGACAGCATCCAAGCGTTTCGTGATCTCCTTCATACTCCTCTGCCAAGTCAAGGGTTGGCCACCTCTCTGTTTAGGCCAATCTGAATTGGGCATGGAAAACGGTACACTCTTCGGCAAGCGATGTTTCGGCATACACAACAAATCTCTCAACCAACGCAGCTCCTGGTGCTGGACACATTCTTCAATGGAAGTACCCGTTACACAACCGAAACCGCGCTTTCTAACTACCTCGTTACGGATTCGCCGACACCAAACCACACGAGCTATGGTTCTGAAACAACAATTGTCGAACACCTGAAGACACCTCAGTTCCGCTGCTCGCCAAGTCTCACAGCCATACGCTATTAGCACAATGTTAATCGAACTTTCATTTCTTGCTCACGTTAACTTTCGAGCACGTGACCGTAATTCTCTTGTGGATTTCGCCGCAGTTCAAACCTTTTCTGATTTGCCCACTGTTTTATTCCACGGTAAGCAAATGTCTTTTCTTGTTGTGAGAAACGTTTCACGTGTAATGATTCGTTGCACATTGTTATGATTTGATCTCATTGCCTTTTCCGCTGTTTGTATGATTTATAGCTTCTTCAAGCTATTGCAATTTTTTTGTATTTTTGGTGCTTTGCTAACAAAAATGAGTGAATCACTTTTGTGACACCTGAGTATTTTTCAGCGTGCTCCAATGAATGCAGAATGATAAAAAACATCGCCATTGCTACCACCAATAGTATGTAGTGTCTGTAATCCGTTGTCACTCTTACCATTTTTCCTGAACTTGAACCACACTTTGTAACTGTCGTTCATATTGTATCATGACGTTTGTTTTAATGTTACGAATACACAATTTTCCGGCGTGACCTGCTGACTTCTTGCTGGACGACTGTATTTACGCCCGTTGAACTGTTTGTTGACTGTTGAACCAGTGGGACTAAATCTCTGTGTTTGTGTCAACTGTTAAACGTCACAATAAATCCCTGTGACATTTTTTAGCCGTGAATAATTTTCATACCGTGGAATATATCACTCACACGGAACCATCTGCAGGAAATCTCGACGAGTGGATATTTTCCTTTCACACCCAGTTACTGCATTTGGATCGGTGTAGTGGACTATTGGATCTACACATTCGTGAGTCCCCATTTGACTACTCATTCCTTTCCTATTGTGATTTTTGTGATTTTGCACTGGTTACTTTTGCTTGTTAATTTATCCGAACACGCTGATTAGGTCCTAGTCCGCTACAGATTGCCCTGGCTGTGGTATATATTCCAGAAAATCCTCTTCACGAATCTGGGACATCAGTTACAGTAGATAAAAAACGTATGGTGCGAAAGTTAACGAAAACCCACAAGAAGCACGCCATTTGACATCTCTGATGCAATTTAATTTCCATGGTTTTCTACATTATTCCCTAAGCTGTAAGTAAGCCCATTTCATCGTAAAACATGTGACCCGGCCGTCCACCTGAGGTTTTCTTTTGAAACTCCCTCCCACTACCTGAATGAGCGTTACTGAAACGTTCCGGAAACTGTTTGATTAAAAAAACGGCACACTGATACCTGGTGGGTATAAAGAAAAGTTTACCAGAAATGGATTTGAAAGAATCAGTAGCAGTGTTTGGACAGGATGAGTAGAACTCACGCAATCTTCCCATATCTCACTCAACTAGCCGAGCACAAAGCAAGAACAAAGTGATCATTCATCATGAATTGACGCTCCACAGAACGGTTTCCATGTTTTCCAACCCACTAATGCTTCTTGTTCTCCGACTGGCTTCGTTTCATACCTCTCAATTCACAATGAGGACTCATTCAATTCATTTACCGTGTCCTTAGTATCGACTGGCTGTACTATACTTCATCTTTTTTTCGATGAAGCCCAGAAAACGGAGTAGGCCGCTTCTGAAAAATCAATACTTCACGTAATCCTGGTAGTTCACGAATTTTCCCGAATAGGTCGCATAACTGCTGCCAGAAGCTTTCAGTGTAGGATTTTAAATCTTACGGGCATATTTGGTACCCAAAAGTAGTATATGGTGTGAACTGCTGTGAATCTAGCAACACGAAACCAAAGATTTACACAAATTCAAGGACAAAACGAAGACAGTGCACCTCAGTGTGAAAAATGCGTTTTAGCCGCCTAGCAAAGACAAAAAACTGATAGTAAGCTATTCATAAAAATGAGCAATCGGTTTCGTCCTTCATGGGGTTCAACTGTAACGCTATCAAGCTTACTGAGAATACATACTTTCAAGTGAAACATGAGACACCCTGTGTGAAACATATTCACCTAAAGAGTATCATGAACGACAGATTCAGCTGTGTCCCCCATTAACATCAAATTAATTTTCAATTGAGAGTTTATAGCGCACTGTTTTGTAGTTAGTTTATACAAACTGTTACCGTAACCGGTGCATACTGTGTAGATACTACTAACTACATGTTTTCGATGCTTTTATATGGTTGCGTCCCCAGAACATATCCCGTTAGAGTTTGATGAAATTTTGGACGTTGTAGTCGAGTTGGGAAGGTTAATTGATGAGTCTGAAAAGTACACCTTTTGTCTGACACAAATTACGGATAGCTAACAGCAAGGTAGTTTTATACTAGACAGAGTAGCCGAGCCACTGAGGCCTCCCAACTAAGCGTATAAGCCGCTGAGTCATAACCATCGGGTGGGTGCTTTACGCATAAACGCTGGATTCATATCAATCAATTAATCAATCAGTCAGTCAGCCAATCAGTCACTTCCACCAATGACACCAACAGAAAAACACCAGTAAAGTCAACCGTGAATCACAGTCTGAATAATCTATACTGATGATACGTGGACAGTCGAGCAAAATGCCCCGGCTAATTGGCTGACCAGCTGCACGCAAATGTTGATGAATGGTAGCTTCCTGATGGAATTTGATCCACTAATCCACCGCTCTACAGGACCTTTTTGAATATCTCGTCGTCACAGACAGTGTGCAGTTTAGCTTAGTGGTCCGTGGTGGGTCTGCTTTTTGTAAAAAAAAATGCAAACAGACCATTCAACATCATTGTGAATACGTGGGTGAAGACGATATCTTATTTACTGTTCTGATTGGCCTTTGCACTAAAGGACTTTGATAAACTTGTCATTCAAATCACGGTGCACCTTTGGATTCTGGTGCCACGGACCAATAGAATTCGTCCCTTATAACCACCAATCGATCGTTTCGCCCCGGCCTACTGCGGGGATCCTCGTAACATCCTTCGATAAATGTGCAGCTTATGCTTGTATCTGAGTGATGATAGATCGAAGTTTACCACAGTCAAACCAATTCCTGCAACAGCTAAAAGGTTAACCACGGAACAGCTTGCATCTGGTAGAAAGCTGTCATCGATCGCCAAGGGTTTGGAGTGATGCGTCTGTTCATTCAAATCATGGATTTGATGTCACCCCCAAATACCCAAACGAGTGGGATTACGATGGATTGCTCAGATGGGTTTGAACAACACAGTGATGAAATTTAATGTGTTCGGGAACTCGCCATCAAGTCAGCACATAACTGATGCTCAAAACAGGGGCAAATAATGAAATAAATGGCTACCAAATCAGCAGACAAGGAGAAACTGGTGAGTGGTTGTCACCAAACCAGCCACAGTCAGACTATGAGACTATGAGGCTATGAGACAGTCTAGGGGAGCACTGAGAGATTGTGTCGAGCGATTTGTATCACAAAACCAAGGCAAACAGTGCTCGTACGAACCGTTTTTGACATCTGAGTACGGGATTTCACAAGCGTATTGCGACTGCTTCGGTTGTAGACCCGGCCAATGGATCGATATTTGCAGTCTATCTAGTACTCTCTAGATAACGCAAAACGGCTTGTTCGGGTTGCCCATGTGTGCGATCTACTCGACACCCAGTTGATGACAGCATGCATGACACTGTGGGATCTGAACATCTCGCAGGTGTGAATATGTAGAAAATCCGCAATTCTCTCACACAATCCCGTACACGTTTACAACATTTCTGAGAAATTCACAAAACTTCTACTGACTTGCACGAAAATTCAAAAATGCATATTTTGAGTGTGTGGAAACGGTGTGGACAGAAATGGTGGACAAATGCTGCGACACAGAAATGTGGTGATATGCAAAAATGCGTGTTTAACCACGAAAGGGGAGTTGGCCATTTTGAGATGACTTGTGTTCATGTGACAAAACAACGAATATATGGGATTTGTTTGAACGATTAGGAATCCAAAGTGGTACACAGACCAAGACGGAATGTATGCACATGTAGACTACACACAGTTGGTGAGAGACTCAAGGTTCATTCAATCAGTGACTGAAGCTTCATGACAACGAGTTAGAATCCCCAGAATGGTCTTCCGAAACGAACCCACTCACCAGCCGAATTGATATCTTGCACGAACAGAGAAGAGTCTACATAAATCGATTGCTTGCATTCCTTTGTTTTCTCATTGTAGTAAAACGAACGGCAATAATGATGGATCTTGCAGCTGCATAGAAAGAGGGGAAAATATGTATCTGTCATGTGGTGATCTAGTGGCATCCACAAGTCCATCGTTTCTCGATAAACTGCTTGTTTTCCTTTATGAGGAAACGTCAATCAGAGCATTAGCAAGGCTTTCGAAACAGCAATCCAAACATATGGGCAATATTCTTACTCAAACATCCGGATGCATCCCGGAGAAATGAGAAAAAACCGCGATTCCCAAACAAAAGTGTGCTTCTCAGACTATAAGTTAGGCATTCCAGCACATCTACTCATTAGTTCTGCAGATGAGATAGCTCGCTTATAAAGGCACTTAAATTGGCAGTTCTGCGATGATCAAAAGAGTAAGGACCACAGGAGACAGCAGTACGTGGTCACTTATGCGATTCGCTATTGCGCAGGAAGGACTGCACACTACCTTATTATCCAGTAGAAGAAACCCCCTTTTTAAGAATTATTGTATATGGTTTTCTTGTCCGGCCAGACCATTCTGTGCACTATGGAAACACAGCATAGCAACCGTCATACACGACTCATTAGTACAGACCTATAATCTATTTCCGCATTATGAGTTTTTAAAATGATCATAATTGTGATTTCTTCCGTCATTTACTTCGGAGGTATACACCTTTTGAAATAAAATTCGTGTTGCAACCGTCCGACAGTCCACCATTTGTACAGGGTAGGAGGAACATAAGTTGGAAAGTGAGATGTTCAACCTTATATTGGAATCATAAATATTACACATTTCATGAATCACAGGCGAATCACAAATATCCAGTACAACACTTTGAAAAAAGCCGTTCAGAGGTAGGTCACTCGTCAGTTGCACGAAAAATAGGCTAAATCAATCGATCAATCAATCAGTCAATCAATCAATCAATCAATCAAATAATTACCATTTCGAAATATTCAATGGTGCGAATGACTACGTTTCTTTGGAGATTGAAGAAACTAGACAGCCGGAAATTTTACATATGCATTAGTGCATTGGACGGGCTGACGTTACAGCTTCTTTCAAATATGGACAAGTAATGATCTTCACCCTACACCCAGAATTCAGTATGCCGTAATCCTCAGGATGGTCGGCTGAAGTGGTAATGGACCTTCACAAATATTCTATCCACTTTCTTCTCGAGAGGCTCATTCAGTTTCAGAAAACACTCTAGAAGTATGTCAGTGATTTGATGGGTGACTCTGTCCTTACCACTGCTCGTTTTGGGGGAGGACTATTGACTGAGTGGAGAATTTTGTTGTTTCACACCGTCATACGTCTTCACACCGAAAGTCTGAAGGAACTTAATCGTTCATCTACTAAAAATATCCAACTTGATTTTTAAAGTACTACTCGCAAACAGGCTGATTTTGTTGTTCCTCGGGATCTCCATCGATCGATATTTCTTCGGAGGAAGGGTTGCTGTCGACTCATTTGTGGAAGTTACTTCAATTAAAACAAGTTTGTTTCACTGTATTATGTCGGTTGAGAGGTTTGATTTCACTCATTTTGAAGTTGAATGACTAAACTTTTAACTGATTCATCAAATTGTTCGGCCTTGGCTTAACAGTTTATAGCAGTCAGTAACTTCTCTTCTGAAATGCTGAAGCAATCGCAATGAAAGGCAAGCCGAAGAAAGCAGTATACATCTGTTTCAAGGGCGCACTCTAGAAGAATGCATGTGAACGAGAAACCTCGCTTGGAAGTGTCTTTTCACGGAGTCACCAGTTCAACTACGTGTTGGCACAAACCCGAGGGGGCAATAGCAGTAAATAAACAGAAAGATTCATCTCAAGGCCATCAGCTGATCACCACTAGCCAATAGCCACTTTACCTGGGAAAACGGTGTTCAGAGACATCCATTTCTAGCACCCATGCGGAACTAAGTTCTCCCAATGTCTCTGGTCTTAACGAGATACATTTGAAGCCTGATTAATGATATCATACAAAAAAGACGCTACAGTGCGATACAGTTTAATACAACACAGGACGATACAGATTTACTGATAAAATGGCAGTCCCATTTGGGGACGACACTCATTCATACAAAGAAGCGGCCATCACTACCACAGTAGTTAGCCAGCACTTTGGTTTTACACAAAAATTAATTAATACCTCGGCTGCCACCTTTTCCACTTATGGCGAATACCCAGGCTTTGGTAATTGCTCGTTCGGTCAGTTTAGTTAGTCTCAGTGACTGCATCAAACCTCATGCGCATGACTTTGCAGGTTACATCGGTGCGATTGTTTAGCGGAATCCGGTATTCACGTTGCCACCAGTTTTTGTCCGACTAATGCACGTCCAGTGCACGTCACTTTATGTGTTCTCTGCAGTCTATTGGGCTGGCTGGAGTTTGTGCGTCACGAGGAAACGCCTCAAAGATGGATAAGCTATCAATCATGAGAGGGCATCATTAGCTCACAGAGGAATCAGTTATTTTTACGTGTGACCAGCTCAATGAACTATTCATATTGTTGTAATGAATATTCGTAGCCAAGTGCTATTGTTACAATGTCACTGTGCTTTCTAGTTCCATTGAAAATGTGAAGTGCAGCAGTGTTTAAGAAGATGTCAGTTCTCACGGTCTCGTTACATCACCGCAGTGAACAGTGTCACGTAAATGGTGTTTAGCCGAGTCACGTAGAAGAAGGAATGTCGCCCAAAATTCCGGTTTCCTGATATCACAATTCCCGTCATTTGTGAGAACTGAGTAACGCAGGACACTGAGGCTACGGTCCGAAGAAATGAAGCTGGGAAAATTTCTGAAAAACTTTGCTCCAAGATAAGACCGGGTAGACCCGAGGTGGTTTAAACAATAGGAAAGAGAATTCACCTCCACTAGAGGAAGACACATTAAACTGGAGAGAATTCAGATGGCAGGAATGCTTTACCTCCCTCAGAAGGTTTCTCTTCAAACGAATAGGCCACTCAATCCTCAGCACAAAGTGGTTAACTGACATTGCAGTGTCTGGCAATCGATGGCCTGGCAAACGTTGAGTGAAACTGGCTGTAAAATGACAATATACGGTTAGAATGGCAACGAAAAGTTTATCGGTGTAATCGCTGTCTTTTCACAACCTGAGCAGTTAATGACTGGTTCTGGTCTGAATACAAGAGAGTGAATCGCACCGAGGTTGTACATTGCTCATTCTCATAGGGGTGTGAAAACCACAAGTATGAGTTTGAATAGTGTTTCATCTACTGATGTAGAAATGGCAAAACACCTGTGTGGTATCCAAGACGTCAGCGGGCCTACGTAGCAAGGACATGTGGTCTCACCGTCGCACTGATCGGTCTACCTGAACCCAGTGTGGTTGACAGTGAGATAGGGACGTTAATCGGGCACATGGACCAGGTAGAACAAAGCAAAGAATGAATTGCTTGACGAATCAAGTGATACGCTTGGTATCGCAATCATAAAGGCAGACGTTGAGGACAAACCTACGAGTTTAATGACAACGCTGTGACAGCCCACTACCAGTTTGGCTCTTCTTGGGTCTCATCTGTTAGGTTTGCCCCAGGAGTTTCCATCACCTTCATGTTCCACTTGAACTGCATATTAAACGGCAGATTCGCTTGGGTCTCTGCGATGCGATTTGTTATGCTTGGAGTTCCGGGCCACGCCTGCCTCGGATCATCTCTCGAGATAGACCACGCATCAATAGAGTGAGTTGTTGTGTCTCATTGAGGCTTTTGTCCACAACAGAGTCACTAGGGTTATTCAACAATCCTCATGTTTATTAGCTATTCATTCCAGCACGCCACTCTGAATAGTAAAATACAAGATGAAAACATCTCTGTTTTTTTACCGTACATAACATGATTTATGGAGAGAGGAAAAACGAGGTAGGGAATCGGCAGACTGTCTATCAGACTATCGCTATCTCAGTATCATCTATTCTGACTGATGAATTTCACCAGAGATTTGGGAATTGTGTTATGCTTCATGTATCTAATGTTCACGCAGTTTGCCTTCAGTCTTGTCAATCGAACATATTCACTTGCCAGCCTCCGAACACATGGTCCCCAGATGATTTTCAAATCAACTGGAAAGCGTTTGAGACCGATTGGGTAGTCATCGTTTCAAAGAGGTCTGGTAAGCAATCGGTGGATTTGTTGCTTGGCAATCATCATATTTATTAGATATTCAATCCTGCAGGCAGAAAGCCTATCAATATCTTAGTGCCATCTTTCTGATTGATGAATTACACATGTCTTCGTGTGTGATTCTTAATTCTGGACTCAGAGAAATGATGGATTCGATCACTTTTCCCCCGGTTGTTTGGAAATGACTTAAGGAATCCGAAAACCGCGTGCAAAACCAGACGCCCATGTGGGAGTTTCCGTGATTTTTTTCAAATTTATCTGTCCGTTGAATTCTATTTTCCTCGAAAGGCTGTGAAATTTCACTTCACTCACTAAACACTGGTCCCCCGCAGGCTTAAGACGAAGTCAAACGACCTGTAGGTCAGTGAAAAGCAAATGGTCCTTGGCATGTCGTTATAAGGTTAATCTACTGGCCTTCGAATGCATCTTAAGAGCTAGATTTGGCTCAGAGTCTCAAAAACTCAAGTGATCAATGAGCAACCAGCGAATGACCACTAGTTAAAGAACAAGTTAGCAAGCCGAAGGCTATAGTCACCGCCACAACCATTGAAATAGGATAGCCCGTATGTGACTGCAGCCGTCCAACCTCAACGTGGATCACATAAAACGTTTGCTTGCCTGCGTAAGAGTGCCAGATCCCTATCAGTGAAGTGACAGGGAAGTATGAGTGTACTTTAAGGAAGTTCGGCGATGAATATAGTTCAATACTTGTCCTGTTCCCTCCCTCCCCGCTGGAATTTCTGTCGGACTTGTTCAAATCGGTTCCATCGTTTTACTTGGAACCAAACTGGTGGCCAGTATTTGAAATCTTCCCGTTGCTCTCCGGATCAAGTGAGTCTAATTCGAGACAAACACTGGGCGTAATCGATTCGTCTGAAAGTACGAGCTGAGCACTCAAATCTCA
>NW_008751982.1:44967-64623 GCF_000715545.1 Opisthorchis viverrini | reverse complement strand
AACCACACTTTGTAACTGTCGTTCACATTGTATCATGACGTTTGTTTTAATGTTACGAATACACAATTTTCCGGCGCGACCTGCTGCTGACTTCTTGCTGAACGAGCGTATTTACGCTCCGTTGAACTGTCTGTTGACTGCTGACCCAGTGGGACTAAATCTCCGTGTTTGTGTCAACTGTTGAACGTCACAATAAATCCCTGTGATATTTTTTAGCCATGGATAATTTTCCTACCGTGGAGTATATCACTCACGCGGAACCATCTGTGGGAAATTTCGACAAGTGAATATTTCCTTTCACAGCCAGTTACTGCATTTGGATCGGTGTAGTGGACTATTGGATCTACACATTCGTGAGTCCCCATTTGACTACTCATTCTTTTCCTATTGTGATTTTGTGATTTTGTATTGGTTACTTTGCTTGTTAATTTATCCTAACACGCTGATAAGGTCCTAGTCCGCTACAATGTGCATAAATAGGCATCAAACGGCGATGAAGGAAACCAGTTGGTCAATGACTAACACACACGAAGCAAACGATAAAACAAGAAAAGTCTTTCGCTTGAGCGCGTAGTGTTGTAACGCGCTGTTTTTTGGCCGTTCACTAAGAGCTGAATCTCCAAGTGGTGACAGTGAGCTCAGCCAGTAAAATTTGTTCCTCATTTCGGCATGCGCGGATGAGTTGATTTACGTCGTGCAGTTCTTGATAAACCGTTGCGGCTCGCGATTGTGAGGTCAGAGCATATGGGGTAACGAGGACGTAATCATTCAATGGTTGGGTTTTTTCTTTAAAGTTGTTTCTTGTTCAGAGTTGAGAGGGGGATTTCAGCTGCCGAGACTAGTCTACAGGAGGACTTTTATTCTCGGGGATATCAGCTCTTCCAGGAGTGAAATTTCCTGTTGGGAAGTCGGCCGTTTGTAGCAGACGCATCTGGATAACTAATTTAGCACAATGGGAATTCCCTTTTCTGGGGCATGCTCACTCAATTTTATCCAAAGACCTGCTTCCCATTCGTATATTTAACACGGACCATGTTGATGGACCTCGAAAATAAGTTCGGCAGAGGCAAGCCCATGCAGGTGATTCAAGGCTCTCTCCATGAACCAACTTTGTTTCCACAGTCTAGGATAGCCCGTATGTGAATGCAGCCTTCTAACCTCAACGTGGATCACATAAAACGTTTGCTTGCCTGCGTAAGAGTGCCAGATCCTTATCAGTTAATTGACAGGGAAGTATGAGTGTACTTTGAGGAAGTTCGGGGATGAATATTGTTCAATAATTGTCTTGTTCCCTCCCTCTCCCTGGAATTTCTGTCGGACTCGTTCAAATCGGTTCCATCGTATTACTTGGAACCAAACTGGTGGCCAGTATTTGAAATCTTCCCGTTGCTCTCCGGATCAAGTGAGTCTAATTCGAGACGAACACTGGGCGTAATCTATTCATCTGGAAACTTGCTGTTGCATTACTGCGCGTTCAGATTGTCGATGCGGAACTTTGAGTGATGAGTAGGTTAGACAATTCCGAATGTCAAATGGATCCATTGGGTTCGAAATTCTACGATACCACTTACTATTTGCGCACTAGGCTCGAACGGGACGGCATTTTCGTCGAATACAGATGAGCAAAACACGTGAGCGGATTGAGCAAATGGATGGTGGGGGTATTATGAAATCAAGCTAGATTCAATACTGGGGGTCGCTAATTTGTGTTACCAAGATATCTCAGTACGTGTTACAGTCACTAAGTTAGTAAAATGACCAGTATGTAAAAGGTGTGTGTTATGGCCTATCTTGCACCCAGGAGAACAGAGTATTGCAGTGATTTGATTTCTGTTCATATGCGACATGACGGCCTGCAGATACAAAGCTGACAAAGAGGTCCAGCCATAGAGGGTACTAGGCGATGAGGCTGGTTGCGGTTTGTGTTTTTTTGAAAGTGCGTCCGCACGTGATGACAAGCGCACAAGTCCATACTTGTATATGTAACTTTTCATGCTCGGTTCTTCGAAATAGTCTGGATTCTGTACCATATCAGACTTCCTTTTGTGGTAGCCGAAACTGCTTTGACCACTCCTTTCTTTGTGGTTAGTGAGCTCCCATATCACGCTTCCGGATTCTTTTCATTCAGTGGCGAAATTACTTGTTAACTCTCCTGGATGCTCTTTCCCGAGGGTCGAAAATGGACTGACGTGTGTCTGATGTTCATGCTGATCTGCTCATCTCCAAATGAGCTAACCAGCAGCAATCATGGGAACCAAGGTGATGTGAATCTTCGAATTTAGTCACCTCGCGCTGTGTTGCAATGAGAAGTTTCAGTACGGCAGACTAAAGCTCTTTTTCACCCTTGTGAGATTTCGGTTAGATGATGCAACTGAGTGAATATCATTGTCCCCGAGTAAAACGAGAAAAGACCTTCAGCGGACCAGAATATGCCACTGAGTTGATGTTAGACCACCCCGTAAGTATTCGGCTGGTGATTTCAGCTCATCACTTCCTGCGTTTCTGAAAATGCCTAGTAGCAGCACAGTCCCTCAAGAACAGAACATCTAAAAGTGCCTTTGCTACTTTGAGTGGTGGGATGTCGGATAGAAGTGCAAAACGATTCCCGTGTGTTTTGTTGAAAAGAGTTCGTTCGAACGAGTATGCATCGTTCATGGATACCTCGTTAGCAAATGCTCACCAGGTTACCCTATTCAAGAAGAGTGGTTGAAAAAACACAGAAGATGATGTGCACTGAGCGTGAACGAAACGAGCACGGTAGGGTGCTGCATTAAACAAGTGATAACGTGACGAACGGATACTGACCTGTCAGGTAAGCCCGGAACGCGTCATTCAGTCTTGGAAAGTGCCGGGCAGCGCAGCCCAGAAATTTACTCAATATGGTCCACTGTGGCTATTTGAAGACAAAGTAGTGCGCTTCTGTAGATACCCTACCTGCATTCGTGGTTTACCATCACATCTACAAACAGTGGTCTCCTCACATCCAACGGAAGATTTCTCAATTATATGGATGTATATATTGGATCCAGTCGACTATACATACGCAGTGTTTTCCAACTTATCGTTCCGGGGGCGCATGCGGTCCCGTGCATTGCATTGTATATCATAGTACCGGATATATCTCATTGGATTAAGAGTGAGCAAGACTGATCTGGCAATGGACTGACATAGTTCTAATCTGATTCACGGGGCAAGTACCAGCGAAGTGACATCAGCTAAACAAACACACTCACATTATCATGTCTGGCAGGTAGGCCGACCGAGATTGATAGTATGTTCCCGGTGTCTACGTTTCGCTCAGCATGGTCAAATGTTATTTCCAGGCGTGGATGTGTTAAACCGACCAATTCAGTTATTTTCTGGCTGTACGATACACGCGTCACCACTTGATCCCGTATACCTACGATTTCTTGTTAGCTTCGCCCTACACTTCCCGTCTGGTAGGAATTTGTAGCTCGCAGTGTATGCGCCACTAGTAATTAGCTGCAGTGGACTAATGTAGTTTGGTCAATGTCATCGTATAGTCATTGGTTCTTTTGGTCTGCAGTTCGCGAGTCTAATGAGGGTGTTCTGCTTGCTTCAGGTTTTGGGAGAATCACACCACATAAACGTTCAGCGGTTTGCTTTTCATACCAAGTTTTTCCCCCACCGTTACTGGCCCTCTTGCTTTTGAGGCCATTACTATTACTCGAATTTGAAATCAAGACTTCATTACACAATCGTGCGAAAACGACTGGTAACCAGTGGGCATTATTACAGAGCGCTCACTCCACAAGACTCGACGCAGTTCAATAGAAACCCCTACGGGACCCATTAGAGTTTGCCGATGGAGAGCACACTATCCAGGGTTGAATTTTAGTTTCTCCAGAAAGCCATAAACTATCGTCTATGACTCTGCTGACAGCCCATGCGTTCAAAATTCGAATAGTCGCGCAACATATGGTCAGCAGAAAAGTTATGTCTCCCATGGGTCGTGATGTTCAGAGGTACTATTTCAAAGTGTCCCGTCATCCTAATGGTTTTTAATCCTACTTACAATACGGAACTTACCTGAATGCACATTGTATCTTTGAGTGAACTGTCTTGACTTCCCAACAGCCATTTGCCGAGTCACCCTCTGTTACAATCTCACCTTGCGGAGGCCAGTTTTTTCTGAACTGTTCCACAGCTGAGAAGTTGTGCACGGATGGAGAGAATTGACACATGGCTACACCCATCTGGTCCCGCTGGGGAACAGCGACCAATTTCTGGTGCCAGTACACAACGATGCGGCTTTCAGATCCACCGGTCTTATTCCAGCTAAATTCCATCCCGCTCGTTGTAAAGTTTGCTTCCCTCGGGTCACCCACACGCCATGCTTCTCCGGTATGTGGTCTGGTACGATAAAGGCTGTTTATACTGGTAAATGTTTCTATATCGGGTATGCTTGCACGATCGAATTTTTCTATGTAATTAGTATCTTTTCCAATAAGAAAGGCGTGTACACCATGGAGCTCGTGATAGTCCGCACAAACTTTGTGTGCTTCGCAGTATGAGCGGACTGAACCATTGCGAAATAAGCATACGTTGGGTGCGAGTTCTGCAATATTGGGAGGACAGCTAGGTTCACACATATGTAGTGTGATAAACGGTAGTGATGACAACAGTGCGACCAGATTATTCATTCCGCGCTTTCCTTGAAAGTTTAAAACCGTACGTATGGGATCTCAATTCCCATAAAAGACATACAACCAGCCCGACCCGTGTTATGTAAACCGGCTAGGATCTGACCTATTTCAACGTTCTTGTCATTGGTTGGAGCGCAACGCTCACGACCAATCAAAAACGACTACTCCAAGGTCACCACCTTGAGCTCGGGTTCTTGAATTCATATTCCCTGGGTTTCGTTGATTCCGACTACTGAAATCAAAGTGACATAAACCTCAGCGAAACTATGAGACTGTCAAAGTTGATGCTATTGCAGGAATTTAATGTATTTCTTCTAAACACTACACTGCGATGTTATTTTTAGCTTTTCGTTCAATTATGCGTTAGTTCGAGGTGCATGCGTGACCAGTTTACGGGATAAAGAACAAAAACAAATCTTAGAACTCTTTGATGGTTTCCGTCCTTCTTCAAATAGGAGATGAAATATACAGAATTTTGATTGTAAACGCCACCCAGGTGGATACAGAAGTTCTATTCAGATCCGTTTTACTCATATGACTTAACAAATTAGGTGAGGTTGTTTGCCGAATTCGGCGCGGTCTGTTTGCCTGGAAGACTCGCCCTGCGTGCAGCATGGAAGTAGAGGATGACTTGATGCAATATGCATTGTTGTTGCGAATGCGCGTCTCTGAGCGATAACACTATCAATTATGTGCAACTCATCAGAAATAATGCAGCTTTTCCAGGTGTTCGCATGTGAATTACCACCATCCAAACGGGAGATCGTTCCCGTTGAAAAGCGTGTCGTTAGGGCTGATTACGTCATACATCGCAACGAAATTTTCGGAAACCGATATCGACCAGTACTCTTCGTTATGATTACTGTTCGCGTTGTCGCTCATTTTGGCTGATTGTGGCTAATTAGGTCCGTATTCATGCATACTGCTGATTATGAGGTCTTCAGTATGGTTGATCACTTGATGTGATGGCTAATGACGGTCATTCGTCATCACGACCGTATGTATTAACGCTTCGCCAAGCACGCGCCCGAAAATTATGAAACCATCATTGGTGGAGTAGTTTTATTTATTTGATGAGCTAGCACATCTGAAACGGTTATTTATTTGTTTCTTCGTAGGCCACACTCACTTGATGATGAGCCTGGAATGAGGATGTGCATTCGATTTAGTCTCTGATGAATCTTCGATAAGAGCTCAGACTTCGTGCTTTCGTGAAGGCAGACTTACCAGCAGCTCACTTGAGCCGTTCGTCGACAATGATGTAGCCGCATGTAGATTGATGTTGCAATGCATGATTTCAGTGATCATACGCACTATTCGACGCATAAGGTTAAAGCTAAAAGGGAGTACGTATAAGCTAATCTTAAGTTTAAGTGGTATGGGCTTGATTGCCATAGGACGCCACTGGCTATTCACCCAATGACATTGATTTCTCGAAATCTACGGCATTTTCAGACTTGCCACTTCATAGTGTAGAATGTCTATGTATAATGTATATGCTCCTATATTATTGAAAATCATTTACTATAGCGATTTGTTTAAGTGAGCAAATTCTCAAGGTCAATAAACACCGCCAACTGTGAATGCGTTACCTGATGATCAAAAAACGCGAGTTGTGGAAAAGGTTGACTCACATACAATGAACGTAGCTTTCAGGTATTTTCCCACCGAACCAAATTTCCTCAACATTCTAGAACCTAAATGGCCTTTGGAGATGCAACATATGCGTAGGCGCATTCGTGCAAACAAATTTTGATTGATGATTCTCTGTTGCCAGTAAACATTCCGTAGTCCACGCTAATTATTAGCTAAACATCGTGCACGTTTGCTGGCTAAAACCAGAGTTTCTTATTATAGGTTGCGAATTATGCTAGAAAGACCTCGAGGTTTATCGATCTTAACCGACGCACACGACCAACATGCGGCTAGGGGTACACGATGCCTAACTAACTAGCCACATAGAGCCTACGTCGGTAATACCAGACAGCTGAACGATCTCAACCGACGTACATGACTAACATGCGGCTAGGGGTACACGATTCACACTCATCCATCTGTAACGGAGAAAAAGCTCAAAATGGACGTCATGAAATTTTGAGATATGTTGGCCGTTTTGAAGTTTACATATGTCCTTCTGGGAGGCGCATTTTCTTCTTCGCGAGGAGTGTTCATTTGGCCGTTGAAGTCCCGAAATGAGAGGAAGATATAATTTAGGTAATCGAAATACCATCTGGAAAGCGTCGGAATAACGCTATCTGCTGCCATCGGGAGAAACATATGTGGTTATAGTGACCTTCCTCTCCCTGACACACAAGGACGCTTCCGGTCTTCCGAAGTTTTGCCGGGACCGAGGGCATATCATCTGCTATATTAAAACCCAACCATGCGGCATCTACTCAACGTAGCCGGCCGACACTTTCGGCGGCAGTTGTGTATATCCCTAGTGGTAAGAATCTTTCCGAATTCATCCGCCACAAACTGCCGCACCTCAGATGACGGCGTTCCATATCCCAGCAGGGCCTTGCATGTGCTTAACTCGTCTTCGGTTAGGCGCCGGTTGACTGGAAGCCGACCGCACAGAAAATCTGACAGCTTGTGGTTGTGTTCCAGAAAATAAGAGGTCACTGACAGTTGGTTCCTTTGCTTCTGTAGACAAAACCGCACTGGACAGCTGGTGCTTCGCGTACCTTTTTATTAGAAAATACACTCGGCTCACTGGCTTCTTCGGATTGAATGCACAAATATCACAAAGTTATCCTTCATGTATTCATTTAAGGTCTTCTCAAATGCCGTGAAGGATGAAAACGATACACCCACAAATTTCTCAACGAAAGCCACTTCCGAAGCCATAGCAAACGAAGTTCAAAGCCGAATGTGCGCCAGTAATTTTCAAAAGAGATCGATTAAAACAAATCGCAAAAAAATGACGGCAGATGAGGGGATTTTCAGTCTGAGCACATATGCAAAGAAGTGCAACATTTTGACGTTAAAGTTTTTATTTCACCCACAGGGGGTTCACAGAAAAATGCATTGTGCCTCGAGCCGCCGGCCCATAGGACTCTAGGATTCCATGCATCTTCTAAATGAACCCACAAACGTAGCCGGAGCGATGATCTGATTTTTGGACGAATAATCAACTTCCAGTCTGCTCAATCCAAGTACCAAATAATGACCTCGCTTCACCTCTGCTTCCGATAAAGATACGCTGTAACCTAACAGAAACAGTCGCTCCGTCGCACCTATCAGAATTTGAAAACGTCCCTTTGATAATTGTGTTCAGCACGATGACAAGGGCGATTATTAACTCAAATTGCCACCTATTGAATTTAATATTCCTGTAGTGAGCGAAAAATTCTTACCCTTGATTAAGCGTAACGTCAGTCGTATTTGGCAAGCGAGATGCAGGAGGAATCACCGGACGCTTTCCAGCAACTGAATGCACGGCACTCCTGTATTGCATTATCAATTCCGCGGTTCTAATTCACAGAAGAAGTGCGAGAGAAGGAAGTGGTAGGGGTGTTCGCACAAACCCCTCAGCAACCTTATTTGACTGGAGACGTCGTGGAGTCATAAATAGATGTAGACACCAAAGCCTTTTGACAATCCTTTGAGAGATTATGCGGTAAAGTGTGTGTCATTGTCAATGACTGAGGCATTCGGTAAAATTTCAGAGCCCACTACATTAACAAAGCTTGCTGCGCGAAATCAGCACTTGCAGAAGTAGATGGAAAAATTTCAAACCAACATGGATGTGCGCCAACAAGAGCTAAAGAATGGTTATCAAAGAGGAAGGGAACAAAGAAGTCAGCGTGAACGCGCTGAAGTGTTTCACAAATAACTGACCAGAGCATAGAAAGGTAAATAATAACAAAGTTTACTTCCAACGGATGGGTGACATACCGTGTGTAATAAGGATATTATTAGAGCCAGCATAACAGCATGACTGGTGGAGTTTGTGGCTAAAGAAGATTGCGGGAAAAATGGAATTGTTATCAACAGGAGGCATTATCCGATGTAGATATTAGAATTTCAAGGTGGCGGACAAACGCGAGGGAGGGCATTCCGAGGCATACTGCCTGACGCATGACAAGAAAACCACTAATTGTGAAAATGATGAAGCAGCAGAGTTGGTTTAAACCAGCCGGTCAGTTTGACCCAAAACATAAAACCACCACAGAATCCTCGTGGTCTTGGATCGTTGAGCTTACGGTCAGCGTTATAAAGAGTGTGGATGATGAAGTGAAGGGATCGACAAAGCGAATTAAGGGAAGCAGGAATTTCAGAATCCTGGTGTACATTGAAACTGCGGAGACCCATCGGTGTCGCTGATATAGTGGAGTCGGTGTAAAAGTTCCTTGGAAGAGCGAAATGGTGACAACACACAAGCTGGAACGTGAACTGTGCGGGAAATTACTGACTTTGTGGATAATACAGACTGAAATCCCGCCGAAATGGTTAAACCAGAACGGAAGGTTCAGGAGATTTGAACGAACGCGTCCTGGAGGCAGATGGGACTGAGTGAGGTGTTTGGTCTTAGTTGCAGTTAATTGAACGAGTGGGCGAGGGGCACAGTCAGGTGTAGTAAGTGGGTAGTTGTGGGTGTGCCATCAGACTGAATGTGGCTGTGTAATGCCATCGTTGCACTGACATACCTTGGTTTTCGGACAGCCTCGTAGAAGACGTCATATTTAAGGATATTGGGCTTGAATGTGCAGGTCCTTGAACATTGGGACTTTTCCGGGTTAGCCAGGGAAATCCGGCAGAGGTAGAACGAAGCCGATATAAGATTGCAGGTGTTGTTTGTCCGATTTGGGATCTCCGCAGATGCAGATCAAAGGCCAGATCATCATCATCATCATCGACAGCATGACATCAGTGTTCACTGCCGTACCGGATGTGGCATGAGTTTATTTGTGTGTGTGCAGTTCATGGTTGTACGTGGGCTGGAATACTGCCAGGGCGCCCACACCTAGACAGGAGGACGATTAGGGTCCTCAACCAGAGCCTCTGGCTCAAAAGCCTAATCGCAAAGCAGCGGTGTTTGGCGGGAAATGCAAATGCGTTACCATTTCTACAGAACAAGTTGCCACATGTTCCAACCCCCAACCTGGAGGGCCAGGGGACTGTGTTCGTCAGAACTCTAACCATTGACCAACCTGATATGAGAGACTGTGAGTGTCGCGTGATACTCTCCAGTATAGCTCAATGGATCGTTGAGGTGCGCAAACCGTCACACCATGGTAAGGTCCAGTCTCTTCGTGACTGCCAGGTGGAGTGAATAACAGCCGAACAGGGCGTCCAAACCAGGTTTTGCCAACAGTCGAAGCTTGGGAAGACGATGGAATGGGATGAGATCAGCGAAGCCTGGTGAGTTTGAAGAGACATCAAATAGGATGATGTGCGTTATTGGAGAAAGAAACACCTTAGCGTTTATCACAATTAGGGTGATGACAACAAGTGATTAAATGGGTTAGGATAGGAGCGGATTAATGCTTGATATACTAGCAACCAAGCACTGGTTGAGTTTGCCAACACTTGACAATAAAACGCCAGAAATCTTGAGCGAACCGATATAAGCACGTAGGGAGGCGGTGTGGTTAGGGAAGTCAAACGTATCGGGACTGGCGTGGGTGGACTTCCGAAATGGCGGACTAGTTTATCTGGAATTTAGTTTGTAAGTTTGATAGATTCGCTATAAATCATGTGTGTACATTTAACACAATATTTGGCAGTAAACTTGATGTCAATATCTGATTACGGCTACCAACATTACGAGCGTGTGAGATAGATTCTTTTGGTGATGGCCAGATGACTGAAGTTTAAACCTGCAAGTCCAATCGCTCATTGAGTGGGGGGATAACACCATTATCCTCAAAGCGCATCAAACCATGGAGAGTAATGGACAAACCTGTCGGCCACAGTAAAATGCAGGAAATCGACGCCGCCCTTGGCACGTCCAGCTTGTCGCGGGCAAAATAATGGCAGCGACATACCTTCCAACATCAGCCAAAAGCGTACTTGGTTTGACTGGTAATGACTGAATCAATAAGCATTCTACATTGTTTGAATCGGAGTCGCATAATAGATTTCTGGGTAATAAGTTTGCATGGGGAATCATTTTTGAAATACAACGAGCAACACTGTAGCTGAACGAACTCAGTGCAATAATACCCTATTGCACCACAATAGTAGATGCTTTCCATGGAGATTTGTGGAATGACACGAGAGATGACCAAACAATACACACAACGTCTTTCCATGTTTGATGGACAGAAAAATTGATTGGAAGAAATGACTCTAAACTAGCAACTTGCATGTTAAGCAAAATTAGGTAAAAATGGTAAAATATTGAAGTGCTCCGAGAACAGGGCGGAGTTCTATTAGATTAGCTGGTGATGTCGCTTTTACTAAAGTAGGTAGAGATTTTTTACCATCCTTAAGAAGAAGCAAAAAGTAGTGGTCAAGCCACGCCCCTGGTAATTTACAATGATGTGGGCAATTTAGATTTGGGACTAGTTTGTTGTTGGCCACCACGTTCTTGAGCTAGGTTCGCTGTTCTGAAAAAAAAGTATTTCATTAAAGCAGGTCATAATGGGCACACATCTGACCTAGGCAATTTTGGTTGTCTGTGCGTCTCGTATCCAATTCAAGATGACCACCCAGCGTGGCCTCGACAGCCCTTAACTGACCTATCAGAGTGTTGATGTCACCACCACCCACAGCGACGTGTGTTGTTGGCTCATTGTAAAAAAATTGCACTTTGAGCATCATAAAAGTATCTTTGGCACATTCAGAACTACTGTCTGTTGGGACAAAATGGGACACAACAAATAATGCTCGATGGGTTTCTTAAACAAACGTTGCGAAGCTAATCACTCGCAACAGGTACCCAATCAAGTAGAGGCCCCTCCGTTCGGTCGCTCATCACAATGCCCATCCTGAGGATACAGCCGCAACTGCCTACATATTACAGCAGATGCGCAGTCAGAACCTAAAAGATAGCAAGAGGGCTTACATCGACATGCAAAGCTGTGGCTACCTTCGCAATAATTGGGGTAGTACCGAACCAAAGGCCGCCTTGTCACTAGAACAAATCACATGCACCTATCTATTGCCCCCGGGAAAGGACACATACAGAAAATGAATATATATACGCAATGAGCCTCTCACATCCTTCACTAACAGCGTAAGAGGCTGGTGCCTAAAAACTCTTCCGCCATGCTTCACCCGTTGACTGAGGCTAACAGCAGTAACTTAGAGACTGGTGATCATTACTCCTGCACTCACTTACCCTCACTTACCCGAATATCCATCGGAAAATCTTGTCAACCACCTCGAAAGTACAAATATCTCCAGTCCTTATGTTAGGTTTCCCCTGCCACACCACGTCCCCGTGTGCTAGTAACCTTTTTCTGTGTTGGCACAATAATGGTTCATTTTGGCAAGCTCGGACAGTCTTTGATCGCTGAGATCCTAGATAAACATGTACCCCTGTCGTGTCTCATTTGATCGCTTGTCTTAGCCACTTCAGTTTTACTGGCCATTGAGTTTTTCCTACATGATTGGACTTAATTTTACCAGCTTAGCCTTAAAAACTCGCCACACTTGCCTTGAATATCTGTCTGTAATCGCACTCACAGAGGCCTGGCTCACGCCAGACGTCTCTAACGCGGATATCTCGATAGAACATTACTTCATTTTTCGAGCTGACTCAAAACGAGAGAGGGCTGGCGGGGTTGCTCTGTATTTACCTGCAGCCATTCCAATCCCAACTGTCCTCTCTGGTACCACTTCTGCACCTTTTGCGATGCACTGTGGGTCTAAATCCCGCCACGCGGGTCTGATTCTCTCGTTCCCGGTGTGGTCTACCGTAGCCCCTCGAGTTCCCCTGAAGATGACCGATTCCTCACACGAACCCTAAAGCAACTTTCCTCCAACCAACACTTCACGCATCTCCTGCTGGTAGGTGACTTCAACGCTCCAAAGGCCTCGTGGATGTAGCTCCAGAGAGTAGAATCCAGCGGACTCTTTGCAGCGGCACAGATTAAAGTCGTTCAACAGAGCGCATGGACTCAACATGTCGTTGCACCCACCAGATATCGCGCAGGCCAATTTACTGATTACTAACGAAAAACACCTCGTTGATCAGGTACCACTTAACGCCCTACATGGACATAGCAACCACTTTGTGCTGATCTGCTATTGCGCCAGAAATCCTGAACTCCAAACGTGGTTTCGGGACTTCCGCAGTGCAGATTTTTCAGGAATGCGCATCTAAAACAGGTTAATGGGACCCACTCCAGCGGAAGAATTATATAGGACTATTGCCCAGAAGTTTCACGAGGATGACGCGATGTTCTACCCATAAAAATAACACGCACTCGGATGAACCGCAGGCTGCCAAAAAGGATTCAGCTACTTCCGGAAAAGAGGTCCCAACTTTTTTCAAAAAGTCAACTACAGGGGATACAGAATTTGAGCTATCATTTCGTAAAATGCGGAAACGATGTAAATCAGAAAGCCGCCAATGGAACATACGGAAACATGCCACCATCTTGGACCTCGCTTGGAAAAACAAGAACGTATTGTTCAAATAAATGAGACATCGCCGCAGAAACAAGCTATCTGTGCTCTCCTTGAGGGACAAAAACGGCGACCCCGCGAGTGGACCAACAGTGGTATCTAAGGTCTACAGAGAACACTATGCGTGTTCTCCAGCGTCCTCGCCACATTCACTCTTGTCAAGGCGGAATTACGAACAGCCTCTAACCGACTTGGACTTCACGGTGGAGGACATTCGTCAACTCTTTCACAAAATAAACCCATTTTGCGAGTTGGGGCATGACGAGGTTCATCCGAGGATCCTGAAGAAAACGTCGTCTATGCTGGCAAATCATTTAGTACTGATGTGTTCGTCAGTCGCTTGACGGAGTTCACCTCCGCCCAGTTTAGAAGGAAGCTACTATCACGCCAGTTTACAAAACTGTTGACCGACTATCGCCTGGCAGCTACGGGCCTATTAGCCTCACTAGCCTGCCGTGCAAAGGGATGGAACACATTCTGAAGCGAGCTATCCTAGATCACCTTACTTCCAGCAACCTGATATCTCCAGCTCAACACGGATTTCTCCCACACAGCTCTTGCGTGACAACTATGCCCGCGTTTATGAACATCTTAAACCAAGCCAAGGACGAAAGACTAATATTGGATGCCATATTTTTCCATTTCTGAAAAGCATTTGATAGGGTCACGAATGTCCCGCTGCTCCACAAACTCGCGTCTTACGGGATTAAAAGAAAAATCATCCGCTGAAGTAAGGCGTTCCCATCAGACAGATCATTCTGAGTGAGAATAGGCTCGACCTACTATTCTCTATCGCATGCCTCCATTGGAGTTCCTCAAGGCTCCGTCATGGGACCACTCCTGTTTCTGATCTACGTCAACGACCTCCCAGATGTTCTTGCGAGTCCATGTCTACTGTTTGCGGGCGACTTGAAATCCTGGAGTTCCAATGCCTGTGCCCTCCAAATGGATGTAGACGCTGCCAAGCAGTGGTCGTTGGGCTGGCACCTTCATCTGAGTGACAAAAAGTGCGTCCATATATCATTTGGAGGAGACTCAGCGAATGCGTTTGTTATGCATGGTGAGAAAGGACCAGAACACGTCATGAGGAAAGATGCCAAAAAGGATTTGGGCATCGGGGTCTCCCCAAACTTGTCCTTCTCACTGCACCATGAGAAATCGGCCCAAAATGCATTCACCATTCTACGGATGATCTGACGCACCTTCTCCCGTATTACTCGCATGGACTTCCAAATACTCTACACGGTCCACGCCCTACCGGTCCTGAACTACGCTACCCAAGTTGTCCACTCAGGACGCACAAAAGACATCACCCTCATGAAGCGCGTCAAGCGAGCCACCACGAGAATGGTAACCGGCCTCAAATCCGTGGACTACGAAACGCGTCTCGCGATGCTTGCTCTCTTTCCCCTGGAGTATCGTCGCCTCCGAAGGGACCTTATTCTTACTTATACCCTGTTTGAACAAAGCTTGGCAACAGATTTTTTACCGCAGACCCAGCGAACACAGGCGGGGACATAGTTATAAAATTTTCAAGCTCAGAGCGCTCATATTCATCAGGCAGAATTTTTTTCTCATTTCGTGTAGTAGCTGCGTGGAATGACCTTCCTCCGAAGGTTGACCATGCTCCTCCTAGAACACAGTTCAAAGCACCACTGGACATATGTTTATGCGATTCTTCGCACTTGTGAGCATACTGCCCCGTGCTTTCACTTGTGCTTTTCAGTAGAACGACAGCCGCTGAACGACGAGGACAAAACCTACTCGGGAAACTTAGGCAAAGACCTTGATCCTGTGTATCAATCCGTGAATCCATGAATCCGGAAATACATAGGCTTCTTGTTACGTCTGTGAATCCCATAGGTTAACCTGAAACGTTTCGCTGCCCACGGAATCACATATCACCGCCCAATCGCCTCAAAAATGATGTCGGATACAGGGTTGTTAGTTGTTTTAACATGCTTGAGGCCCACTGTAAGGGAGTGAGTGCTTTATTGGCTGCTAATGACTCTGCGTGGAGCACCCGTAAGAACGGTGTGTAATTTTTTGGAAAAGCTGGTTTTCTCAGGCGCTATCTTGTTCATTGGATTTGGAAATAACCGCAAGAATACATGTACGTGAAAACTCAAGATGAAGCAGCCGTTCGCAATCTGCGTTAAAAGTCTTTCGTCCTTGCAGCGGGCGTACCGCTTAACAAAGTCAAGAATTTCGCCTTAGTGTTTTTCTGTTTGTTTTTAATGACGTTCATTGCAAGGTATATATGGTTCATGGCAAGGTCCAAATCCCGAGGATTTACTGAACCCTCGATGGTGCTGTTGAATGCAATAGTGGGTATATTGGCACAACAAGCAGACTAGTGCTTTCAAGTCTTGGCATGGATTAAACGGTTTGCGATGGAATTGTGGGTGCTTGAGACGCGCTCGTCCTGGAAATATTAAATATATGGTGAACTACAGGCAAGCAATCAGACTGGGTATTGAGGTCGCAGCACCGCCACACCGACGTCGTACTTGGGTTCGTGGACAGCCATGTAAATGAACATCTTGGGTAAGTAGTTTACAACATTCATTGTAATTAGGATTTGCCGAAAGAACGTGAGCGATTAAGACCAGAATGGATCGAGGATACATTTGGGTCCGTTGAGCGCGCATGGTAACTAATCGCTCCCATCTAAACGAGGTAAAAAGACATCTGTGTTTACCTTAAAACCCAAAATAGGATGTGTCAAAACGTTCTACTAGAAGGAACTGGGATTTGAGTTGGACTGTGGCCTGAAATAACGGGTAGCCAAAAGTGGTTTCAATTCCCATTTCTACGGTGAGGCGACGCTGCCCTATTTCAAAATCAGTAAATGATATACAGGTATGCGGTCGATTTGAAGCGGTTTTGGAATATGTCATTGCGACGGTTCTGCACTGGCTCAGATGTTTGCAATCATAGTAGCTCAGAGCTTGCAAATCTGGGATCAGAGAAAATGTGGTGTTGCGTGTTTGCTCGACGAGTTGACCTCAGAATGACGCAGTCACAGTCTAAACGAAAGCGTGAAACCTTGCGAAACGGGTTGCCCCTGAGACCCTATACCGCGCGTATTTATTAAGTCTCAGTTGGCATTTTGTGCTCTGCTATGAGTGATTTTTATTAACAGAAAAACTGTCCAGGATATATGCTACAATCAGGAGAAGCTCAGAACGGATGCAAAGCCGTCCGACAAAATTTGCTTCCATCTTAATTTCTTCTTTCTCAATTACAGAAGTCGGATTATAAGATTCAGCATACGGAAGGACTAACTGTGGAGAAAAGGCATGTAGCTAAAGTGGGAATTGTCAACCGTTAAATATTTCTTATCCTTGTGGACAGGAGGCGCAGACGAGATACGGAAAGATAATAANCGTTTGAGTAGCAGGGGAGGTAGCGGAGCCCCACGGACAAAGAATAACAGGCTGGGTCGGGCAATCGTTTGTAAAAATGTAATCGACATAGTCAGGAGGTGGTACCGTGTGTGGTAGCTCAACAGAAAGAGCGGGATTTAGGTCACGCGGGGTGGAAGGGCAGGAGAAGTGTTTAAGGGACAGGGAATGAGAGGGTAAAACAGGGGCACCGAGATGTCGGGTGGATCCGTTTTTTAGAGCCTTCAGCATCGAATCGTAGGGTGCGGAGGGAACGGGTAACCAAACTGGGCTGATTGGAGGAGATGGAATAAGAGATTTATGGTAAAAGATGCAAGGCGAGGAGAGGGGACATGGTGCAGTGAGGAACTCTGGGAGGGGTGAGCTCCGTTGGGACCAATCCTGGAACCACTCCTGTTTCTGATCTACGTCAACGACCTCCCAGATGTTCTTGCGAGTCCATGTCTACTGTTTGCGGGCGACTTGAAATCCTGGAGTTCCAATGCCTGTGCCCTCCAAATGGATGTAGACGCTGCCAAGCAGTGGTCGTTGGGCTGGCACCTTCATCTGAGTGACAAAAAGTGCGTCCATATATCATTTGGAGGAGACTCAGCGAATGCGTTTGTTATGCATGGTGAGAAAGGACCAGAACACGTCATGAGGAAAGATGCCAAAAAGGATTTGGGCATCGGGGTCTCCCCAAACTTGTCCTTCTCACTGCACCATGAGAAATCGGCCCAAAATGCATTCACCATTCTACGGATGATCTGACGCACCTTCTCCCGTATTACTCGCATGGACTTCCAAATACTCTACACGGTCCACGCCCTACCGGTCCTGAACTACGCTACCCAAGTTGTCCACTCAGGACGCACAAAAGACATCACCCTCATGAAGCGCGTCAAGCGAGCCACCACGAGAATGGTAACCGGCCTCAAATCCGTGGACTACGAAACGCGTCTCGCGATGCTTGCTCTCTTTCCCCTGGAGTATCGTCGCCTCCGAAGGGACCTTATTCTTACTTATACCCTGTTTGAACAAAGCTTGGCAACAGATTTTTTACCGCAGACCCAGCGAACACAGGCGGGGACATAGTTATAAAATTTTCAAGCTCAGAGCGCTCATATTCATCAGGCAGAATTTTTTTCTCATTTCGTGTAGTAGCTGCGTGGAATGACCTTCCTCCGAAGGTTGACCATGCTCCTCCTAGAACACAGTTCAAAGCACCACTGGACATATGTTTATGCGAATCCTGGCACTTGTGAGCATACTGCCCCGCGCTGAGAACATAAAAGGCAGTGCTATATTCTTTTTTCACTTGTGCCTTTCATATGAATGACAGCCACTAACTGACAAGAAAAAAGCGTCCTGGGAACCTTGGGCAATAGCCTCGATCCTGTGTATCATTCCGTGAATCCGTCAAGTATATGGAAGTAGACAGCCGTCGTGAGAGTGGCACTGGCAAGCTCAGATGTAGATAAAGCCTAGTCAAATTAGGAAGAGTCAGATGGGAGTGAGCACAGCTATTGAGGGACTCTTCAAATAATTACTTATTCGGTGTGCAATAATGAAGTAAAACGCTACGGGCAGGCCGGGGTCCGAAAATATTTTTACAACACCTAACCTAGAGATTCTAGCTTCCCGGTTCGCACAACACGCCATGTATGAGGTGAATGTTGCGACAATATTCCGGAAATTAAAAAGTCTTTTGGACATGTCAGTAGCTACCAGCTATAGGGGATCCCGGTCCATGATTGGCTATTGAGCCAATCAGAGCTGAGCTTGATGTTGGGCCAGCAAACGGCTAATCGCTTGCGAGATAGGCTTCTTGGCCGTAGCGGTGCTTAAATTTAATCGGCATTGGCGTCGAATTCCGTCCACTCCCAAGAAAACTTGCCTTAGGTTGTGCTCGCGGTGTTGAACACCAACGATATTACGCTACTGAGTGAACAAAAGTGGAAGCTAAATGGAAACCCCTGTGTGAATCCGACTAAATATTCGGCCTACCTTACCTACGTGAACAATCTCAAGTTAACCGGTGAAATCAATTGTTCATAGGCTTCATTGTTTTGACCGCCCAAACCACATACTACTTATCATCATATCCCAAGGTTGATCCCACTGGTTTGGATCGAATCTAGCTGGGAAAGCCCCTGTCACTAGAGAATGAACCTTACCTTGGTGTCACGGTTTCTGTGCTTCCTTGAATAAATAATAATAAAAATAATAATCATTCAGCTGTAAGACCCTTTCGGCGCTTAGCTGCAATGCCACCCGAAGGTTGCACGAGGGCTGAGATACTGCCAGGTTGCTCAAGCCTAGACCGGGGAAGTCGAGAGGGAAAGGTCGGGTTTGAACCATGGACCTTCCGGTCAGTAAATTCGCGTTCTAACCACTTGAGCCATCTCGTCCCCCCATCTCGCTTCCTTAACCGACCGAACTATACTGTGGTATCCGTTCAGCACTTGCAGTATCTAATACAGACTCATCTGTTGTTAAAGGACTGACCGACAGTTTATTGGTCTTCCGGGTCAGAGTGTAGAACAAGGATAACGAAATGTTCTACAGAAAGATGCCACTCAGGATCAGGATGGAGATAACTATTGAGTTGGACATACTCAAGGTTCAAGTTGCCCCAAAATTCACAGTTCACCTTTCTTTGGGATTCCGGAAGGGCCCGAGGGTAGTCGGTGAATTGTTGGATGAGACAACCAAGGTTCCGTTGCTTGGTAAAGGGTATGGTCCCAACCATGCATGCGTTCATCTCCTCCATTCCCATCGCTCGCTGCCTTTTTAGAGGATCTGTATATCGACGAAGAACATGTTCGCACCCCATTCATCAGCCTAGGTTCTCATTCGGCTCTAATACCTGATGAACCCTACTTTCTGATTTTGAGAATGACTCGGTGGTCAAAGCGCGAGCTTATTGACCGGAAGATCCCTGGCTCGAACGAGACCTCCACATCTCGACTGCTCCTGTCTAGGCTTGGGTAGCCTGGCGCTATCTTGGTTTTCGTGCT
>NW_008751982.1:0-44802 GCF_000715545.1 Opisthorchis viverrini | reverse complement strand
GCGCTATCTTGGTTTTCGTGCTTCCTTCGGGGATCCTAGTATCTATGCACTGAAATGGTGCTATAGCTGTACCATTTTTCTGACGCTTCTTTCTGTTGTTGATATGAAAGTGCTGTCGGCTCACATGAGATTCTGTTTATCTTTTAATCCAAGTTGTTTCACTCGCCAGCCACCACCAGTAGTTGCGGGGACACTCTCGCTCGACAGAGTGGCTTAGCTTCAGCTCTCTAACAGATAATTGGGAGAATAATCAATGTATTTTTGGATGGGCAGCTTGAGCTTGTTGATTAGGACTGACAACACGAATCCCATTGACGTCGATTAGCCACCATTTCTTGCATTGCCTCAAGTTTCCCAACCCAAAGCTTTTACCTTGTGGTGGTTTGGCTTCTGTGCTGCAATGATCCTGCGGGCTATCTTGCCTTGAACTCAGTTCCCAAAGATTCAGCCATGCCAGAAAGGCAAACGGGGAGCAACTCGACGAATAACAACGAGTTTCCATACTGCGAGTAATGATGTTACGAGGCGGCATGGAGGTAAAGTCGTACTGTCATCTTCGATAGTGTAAAGGCAGTAAGGCGTTTCCACCAGGAGGCCAGTATGTCCATATTTATGGAAGCAGCGGTGCCGCCTTCCCCCAAGGAAGGACGGGTTACAGAAGGTCGGCCCCGAAAACTGCACACTCCGATCGTCCAGCAGTTGACCATGACTGCCCGCGCATTATTCAATACGGTCGAGATGCTTTTAAAAATAAAGAGTCCGGTGCTACTAAAAAAGCACATGCTGTGCGCAGCTGCACTAGGAGTGAAACAGGACCAGGCCGGCTCCCTACAACTGACTGGGTCAGACTGTTGAGTCCTTAGCTCCGGAAGGGTTTCCCTTAGGAAACCCTAACTACCGCTGTCTCGCGGTTCAGTCTCTTGAGTCAGAGTCCCCGAACAAAACCCTACATCCTCCCACTGCCTTGTGGGTCAAACTTTTGAATTAAAGGCTCAAGATAGGGTACCTCAACTAAACCCCCTTCTTCGGCCTGGGCAACCGGGAAGTATCATTTACGTTTGCAGTTCTTCGTTCACCGGTTTTCTCCCGCATTCCCTCCCGACCCTTCGTACAATGCATTACAGTCAACCCGTCTACCAACAATCGCCCAGCAAAATAAACCAAAATAATCACCTACTAGCCTCAAAAGATCTGATTTACGTCGCAGCCTTCAATGCCCCTATTCTATGTCAAATTGGGCAACAGGCATCCCTTGCTAAAACCTTACCTTCCTTCTCTATCGGTGTTGTATCTCTGAAACACGCATACAAGACCCTACTTCACTCGTGCTCTTCAAGCCTTTTAGGACGATCCCATATGTTCCACATTTCCCTCTTTAGGTGTCCGGTGATCCTGACGCAGTGGCTCGTGGTATCTATGGTGTGGGGTTGCACTCAGCCCCAAGGCTGAAATGCCTTACTAGACTGGGTCCCAGTGAACAGTCGCCTTTGCGCTGCGCGGTTGTATGACGCAGATCGATGCGGTCGTATCAGCATACGCCCCAACAGATAGCAGTTCTGAGACTTACAAGGACGAGTTTTATCAAGATCTGTCACGACTGCTTCGGTCGGCAAGAAGGGCGGATATAGTACTCCTTGTGGGTGATATGAATGCCCAATTTAGACGACTAAGCCCTGGAAAAGCGCAGTTAAGTAGTAGATTTGTAGTCGGAGCGGCTTCTTCAGTTATATTTAGATCATCGTCTTTTCCTGGCCAGTACGAACTTCCAACACAAACGCTCACACCGAGTTACTTGGAGGCTACCTACCACAAGACAATCGTAGATTCAATCCGACCATATGGCTATCAATTACCGATGGAGAGCCCTAGTTAAGGATTGTCGTTCCCTCTTGGGTACGCAACTTGACTCTGGTTACGCCATCGTGCGAGCCCATTTAGCACTTCGCTTTCCGCCAGCACTACGCATGCCGAAAGGGAGCAGCTCCGTTCATCAACTTCAACAAGCTTAAGTAGCTGGTGAGTATCGAGCTGATATGGCTAGGAAGCTACCGGAAACGCACAGTCATGTGGACGACGAAGATTGCTCGAAGGATGACCGGAGGCGAGTTAAAGGAGAAATGTTGTGGGCTTTCATAACTTTGTCCAGCCAATCTGACTCGATTTAATGAACACGGGATATCTTCGAGATCACCAGATCTTATTGTTGCCAGAAAGGCCATACCAGCAACTAGCGACTATGGTGACGCACGCTGATCCCTCAAACGCCGGATGATCAGGAGCTTCAAGAATGATGGGGAACGCTGGTGGATTTCAAAGGCTCATGAGATGGAGAAGGCTTTCGCTACAGGTAACAGCTGCGCCCTGTTTCAAGTGATTCGATCAATTGGTCAGAAGGCAGATGTCAGTGAGACAATATGCGAAAAAGATGAAACACCAAATCACTCCCTCAATCACCGTCTTGAGCGGTGGGCGGAGCACTTTAAAGAACAGTTCACATGGTCTCCTTCAACACCCTCATCAGAGTGGCGCAAACCGCGAGCTGGACAACATATAACTTGGCAGAAGGGCTTGAAAGAAATCACGAAGGGTTTGGATGTCATTGGTGTTGTGCGCCTTCCAGGATGGGATCCCCGTGACCCCACCTGTGCTTGGCTGGAGGCGTTGCAAGAAATGGCGGCTGATCGATGTCAGTGTGAAAACCATCTTTGTATCAGCCTGGTATCCGTCGCATCTAAGTTGTTCTCTGGCATTCTTTTTTTGCAAGTAGATGGATTATCGGGAGAGAGATTTGTGAGAATCAAGCAGGCTTTCGCTCGGGTCGATGATGCATCGACCATATCTTTACCTTGAGACAACTTCTTGAACAGCGCCACTCCTTCAGACGTCTCACTTTGGTCATTTTTACGGATTTGAAGGCTGCTTGTGATTCTGTCGGTCGTCAGCAACTTTGGCAGTGTCTGGCGATCAAAGGTGTCCCTTCCAAACCTCTATCTCTCATGAGAGCATTGTATGCGAACTCCTGTGAGCGCCTACGAGTATCGTCAACATTATCAGCCGTAAGAACCGCGTACTTGTCGTACGAATATACGGGAAACTCTCGCCTGAGTTCAACATGTCTAATGGTGTAAGGCAAGGCTGTCCTCTTTCTCCTTTTCTCTTCAACTTTGTCATTGATATGCTGCTCGAAATTTCTCTGCCTGCCTCTGGAACCTCGAGGGTCGAAATGCTCCCGGGACGTTCCCTCACAGACATTGTGTATGCAGAAGATATTACTCTCCTTGGTTCAGATCCTTCCCAAATGCAAACGATTCTAAAAAACATAAATAATCCTGCTGCTTGGTTTGGCATGCGCTTCACAGTGTAAATTGCTGCAACAAGATTGGGTGGGATCAAACCCACAACTTATGCTTGCGGATGAGCCAATCGACGTGGTAGATAAATTTTTTTACCTGGGCAGCTGTATAAGTTTCAATGGACTGGCTGGAGCTGAGATTATTTCTCGAACTGGAAAGGCCGGGGCAGTTTTTGTCAACCTCCGACACTATGGGGGCGAGGTGACCCAGTGGTTACTGACCGGAAGGCCCGTGGTTCGAACCCGACCTCTGCCTCTCGACTTTCCCTGTCTAGGTTTGGGCAACCTGGCAGTATCCCAGCCCTTGTGTTTCCTTCAGGTTGCATGGCAGCTAGGCACCGAAAGGATGTTACGGTTGGACTATTATCTTTTTCTTTTACACCTATGGCGCAGATGTGACGTGAATTTGCCTGTCAGGGGAAGAGTTTACACTGCAATGCTCCTATCCATATTGCTTTACGGATCAGAGACATTGCCCCTACGCGCAGAGTACATACAGAAGATGTTAGTGTTTGACCATCGGTGTCTCCGAAGCATTGGTCAAGTCTGGTGGGAACATCGGATTATTATTGCTGAGGTACGCCAGATGTTCTTGTGGGCGAGATGGCCCAAGTGGTTAGAGCCCGAATTTACTGACCGGATGGTCCGTGGTTCGAATCCGACCTCCGCCACTCGACTTCCCCTGTCTAGGCTTGGGCAACCTGGCAGTATCCCAGCCCTCGTGCTTCCTTCGGGTAGCATGGCAGCTAGGCACCGGAAGGGTGTTACAGCTGAACGCTTGTGGAGAAGAAACTCTCCCGAGCTAGATGCATTACTCACACTTCGTAGGTTGCGCAGGTTAGGTCATGTACTCCGCATGCCAGAAGACCGTCTGCCTCACAGAGGTCTTCTTTCCCAGTCCTGTGCTGAATGGAAGTGACCGAGAGGTGGACAGTGTATGACCTGGCAACGAAGTACTAAACAGTAAACTTAGTCGAGTGGGCAACTCCCGCCTCCCTGGATGGAGACCCCGGGACTTAAATCACCAATGGTTAATGACACTGATAGGGATGGCGCAATCGTGCAGTCAGTAACGCTCGTGCATCAAAACTATCGCCTTCAATGCGCAGCTACTCAATTACGAACAAATTGAACATGGCTTCGCCTCCAAGGCTTGGTTGTTTGTCCCACATTGCCACGGTGATCGTAACTGTAGCAACTGGAACCAATGTGCCTACGGTACACGGCTAATAGCTGATAAGTTGAATTAAAAATTGAAGGCAAGCGTGTACAGTACAGCCCAGACACCGTGGTTGGTGTTGCTAAATGTTTTCCGCGATTGAAGTACCTGCTGCATAACCAGATACTCGTTTTATGATTATCTCTACGAATCCGTTGATGTCATCTGACACCAGTAACGATTCTGAGGCACCGGTGGTCAGAAACCTGAAGACGCCTTATATGTTCTGTCCTCATAGGCTATGTTTCGCTACCATACAATAATACAGCCTTTACTGGAACCTGGTACACGTGAACCTTGAGACCCAGTGATATCCCTTTTTGATATCCATGGACTACAGGAAGGCCTTTGGCGCGGAACCGCGGGGACAATTTCTCTGCAAACTACATTCATAAGGAGTTCGAGGGAGAATTGCGTGCTACTTCTGGTCGTTAGACCAGAATTGATATTGATAAAGCCTTGTCAGATCCAGCACCACATTCCAAACGTTTGGTTTCCCACGGTATTGTGGTTGAGCCGTTGGTGTGGAAATCTTTTGCCGGCACATCATCATCAAAGACGGCAATATCACTGTTGGCACTGATGCTTCACTGCCGTACAGCCATGAGGTTCGTCTACTTATACTTAAATCCCTAGAGTGAAACCAAGTGGAAAAGAGTGGGTGAGAAAGGGGACCTAGTGCTGGCCTATGCCAACCATTCTGAGGTGCCTACAACTCCAACCACTCAACCAGACGATCTGTAACGAAACTGACAGCACGAACGCCACTGACGTCGATTAGCCGCCGTTTCTTGCAACGTCTCCAGCCAAGCACAGACGGGGTCACGGGCACCTCATCCTGGAAGGTGTACAACACCAACAACACCCAAACTCTTTGTGATCTCTTTCACGGCGGTGTTTCGGCACATGACCGAGCCATCGTAGTCGATGATGCCGGATGTTTTCCCGAATTGAAGTACCTGCAGCACAACCAAATTCCCGTTTTCTAGTCACCTGGTTACCAACACTGACGCCATCCAAAGCCAGCCGCGCTTCTGAGGCATCGGTGGTCGAAAACCTGAAGACACCTCACATCATCTGTCCTCAGAGACCATGTCTCGCACCCATACAACAACAACATAGCCCTTACTGTAGCCTGGTACACACGATTCTTAGGATCTAGTGAAATGCCTATTTGACGTCACTAGTGACGCAAATTAGCAAGACGTGATTCGAACCTTTGAGATTATTGCACTGACTTCATGAGACGCACTTCCCTCAGAGGTAATACAACTACCGAGGTATCTAAAGTTTTCCACAATCTCCAGTGATTCTCCTTGAATTGTAATGGATATGTTCACAGACTTCACGTTCTGAAGCGTGACTTTACACTTTGAAGGTGCAAGGCGCATGCCAAAAAAAACGGTATGATGGTGGTCATTCTATTCAACGGCAGTGAAGCATCAGTGGCAACACTGATGTTGCTGTCTTTGATGATGATGATGATGTGCTTCGCTTTGGTCTTCAAAGATGAGGGCAATGTCATCTGCGTACTCCAGATCGGCAAGCCTCTCACCAGAAACAATTTGAACGCTGGAGTTTTGAAGATTCCCACGAGTCAAGGCTTCGCGTGCCACCGTAAGACGACGAAGAATCAGTGACGCCTTGTCAAAACAGACCATTCGACGACGTTCTTTCTGGTAGACGTTATCACTTGTAGCAGCATGTAATGCTTTATCCACAGATAAGGTGCATGCAACTGTTGGATCCTCATTACTGAGGGAACGCATGTCACGGAGCGTTCGTTTTATACCTTTACCACCCAGTTCCATAGCAGACTTTTTCACGCCGCATGACGCAGTTGTTCGGGTTGGTATCATGGATATAGGTTGAGAGCAGACTATTTCTTCGTTGATGTGCTAATGACCACCTCGGAATCGAGTAACAATCTTGTTTGGGTTGATTTTAAATATCCTACTCGAATACAGTGATCGCTACGGGATTGCTTCAGGTATGAGACGGTATGGATACTCAGCCTACCTAACACAATGCATAGTTTTCAAGCATTGGTTATTGACATAAATGACCGTAGCGCTAGCTTCGGTTGTTCACCACTCTAGTGTGCTCCAATCAACCAAACGCATTAACGGAAGGTACTAAGCAAACCACTGCTGAAGGTTCGACATGCCTGTACAATGGTGAACATGAGTGTTCGCTTGTATTACTGTCAATGGTGACGATCAATTGAGGCTTATGACTCAGAAGTACAATGACATTTTGATGAGCTCTTTATTGGATCACGTAGCTGATGCGCCGCAAAAGTACTCGTGACAAGGAGAAATTCATGACGCACACGCATAAGGTGGTAGTGCTCGCGAGCCTCGTGCGTTACAGTGTTATTTGCTTCGGATCGTGGAAACTTGAAGACAGACTTTGAAAGCGCACAGCAGTATTAACACTTTGAGTCTTTGGTCAGCATTGCATTTCCTATTGGATCCTGGTAACCAAGCTTGATTTTTTATTTACAGGAAACTTAACTCCCCTTTCGCGCATCTATTACAATTTTAAGTAATTTCCACTGATTTTTTCGGCAATGGACAGCCACTGGGAGGGTAAATATAGTTTCGTCACGTGATTGGCTTACAGCTATTTTTACCTATGCCAACTCCGCTCCGGATCACCCTTATCTACCAAATTCAGAAAAACCAGTCTACGTTTTTGGTGATAAATTCGATGCTATGAAGGGTAAGTTTTCAGTGTTTCGCTCTTACCGTCCGGGGTGCTGTAAAACATAACAATATTGTGAAACCACCTAATTCAAAGGTCGTGTCGGAGGTTAAGTTGATTTCGCAGATATCTCGCGTAGCGGCTACCCACGCGTGGTCAAAATCTCTCTAACACCAATTGGCTCAGGTTGTAGATGGTCTGTGGACTCCAGCATGCAACAGACTGTCTCAGTCGAGATTTTTCTTCTTCATTGCATCCAGTCTTTCTTTTGGTTCCGAGAGGGTTCTTCTCAACTTGTTTGCACGCTCGTCCTAAATCTCGTACAGTCATTTCCGTGACGCTTTTGCTATACAATAGCGTAATTCTTATCTCATCGGTTGTGTTAACAAACTAGTCTCCATATCTCCATATGAAGTTCCTCGGGTAGCTATTGTTTTGGAGCACCTGGTAACCGCCGTTTTTTCGTTTTTTTTTAATACTCTATTGTGTTGCAGTGTGTCTCTGTTCGCTTGAACAAGGTTCGAACACAACTTCGTTTGTGCCAGTTTTGGTTGCTACTGAACTAGCTCACAGTCTGGTCCCCGTGCGTTTCTTTCCTGTTTGCGGTTTGCCATCTGTTGTTCTTGTAATGAGCACATGTAGAGAAGTCAATTTGTTGTCCTCTTCCATTTCTCCTGCAAAGTGGATGTCGGGAAATTCTTGTTCAGCATTTGGTTTGCTCGTGACGGGGGCGCGATGGCGCTAATTTACTGACCGCAATGTCCATGGTTCGAACTCGACCTCTGCCTCGCAACTTCCCCTGTCTAGGCTTGGGCAACCTGGCAGCAGCCCAGCCCTCATGCTACCTTCGGGTGGCATTGTAGCTAGGCGCCGGAAGGGTGTTACAGCTGAACGGTCTTTTGCTCATGACAGTTCATTCTTTATAATAACAACTATGTCATCCACATATCACACCCTTGGATTTGTTCATACTCCTCTCCATTGTACACAAAGTAGATTTTGAAGCACAGATCCAGAAGTTCGGCGACCGTCGTCCTGGCCGCATTTTATTCGGTCCAAACTGATGGGACAAGTCAGTTTACTTATAGACCGTAGGGTGTAAGGGACGTGTGATAAACTCTGTGTCAATCAGTATTGTAACTACTATATTTTATCTCAAAAGGAGGAGTACGACCGTCCAAACTATGGGAGTTTGGTGTAGTTTACAGCTCCGAGCAGAGTTGTCTATCTTCATCCCAATAGGCTCACGTCCCCTTGTAAGCTACCCTCTTGATATTAAGACCCACGTGTTGTTACATGCGGTAGAGATTTGCAACCCTTTGTATCTTACCGCTCCCGCTTTTCCCTTGTCTTATCTGACCAGATCGCGATAGGATTGCGGAAAGGCTTCGTTCCTTGTTTTGGATGACATATAGGAAGAACTTTCCTCCCATTGTCACACAAAGTGGACCGACTTCAGATACTCGCTGGGGTTGTATGCATAGGTGTGGCCAAATGATGCTGGCGGAGGCCATAACACGAATCCATTTAGGTAAAGGTGAGTAAGTTAACCTTTTTTACCATTTATACCAGTTGGGCGATTGCGCGCGGTCTTTGCGCGCTCATATCCCATGTTCCAGGTAACATTGTCAGTGCTATTTTCCTCCTAACCTGCTGCTATTAGCCAGCTGAACGATGACTTGAAATCCCCAAGTTTTCTGTGACTATACTTGTCTGAATTCCGGTACACTACAAGCATATAGACTTTGCCCCGTATATAAAGGTGGTTTAGATCACCTAAGCAAGCATAATCTCGTCAGGATCCCACCTGCGTTTCTCTATAAATCTAGCTTCACTTCAGTCTTCAACATACTCACTCATTTGACGATAATTTCACTAACTTTCTGCTTTCCACCCCTATGCTACCATGACAGTCGGCCTACTGGTTGCCCAAACAACTATGGGTGATCATTGTGCTATGTTGCAGCGTATTTGCTATCGTCCATGATTTATAGATCTTCATGCGAAATACCCAGAGGGTGCTGAATTTGCTGTTTTGCCGTCACCCTCTCCTTAACTGTTTGAGAAAGACTACTACATCTTCTTTCACTCACAGATGGATGCCAACTTTGTGTTTAGAGTTCGGTTGCTATAACTTGTATCTAAGATCCCTGTCTTAGACAAACAAGTCCTACAACCTCACATATGAATATGAAAACTGAGCGCAAAACGGTACTACTTGTCAGCCTATATCTTGGTCAACTGAGTATTTGAACCTTCACAAGTACCACTTCTCAGAAGTGTCTATTTTCTCATAGTCCCAGACCCCTCCACAAATTAATCAGACACCCGACCAGGCTTCCAGTGTATCTTGTCAAGCATGGGTGAATTGTCGTGAAATTTCAATATACACCCGCATTTCGAAGTGTTTCCTATAAGCTTGATAATTCAGGATTGTTCCTACTGTCATGGAATACCTTTCCATACCCCGCTTGGTCATCTCCAAGAGTGTTTTTTTAAGAACCATGGAATTGAATTTAGCTTTATTTCAGCTCGACTATGCAGATTTGTAATTGTTCGATCTGCCACCAACACTAGCCCACTTGCAATCGTTTCGATAGCGGCTGGTCTCGCTGGTAGGTGACGAACGCGCCGTCGTAAAGTCCCTTTGACAAATGGAATGTTGCCGAGGTCGTACTTTTGAACGAACTTGAAGGCTTGCTTCATTTTGACGGATCACTAATGAAAGACATCACAGGAAATTAAGTACGCGTAAATGGTGTCTCCTTATGGCTCATTTTGTACCCAGATAATCGATAGAAAAACACACATTGTTTAATTAGTGTAGATCTTTTTGGAACGTCACAAATCGTGCCCGTCCATGCACGGCTATCGGTTTCAAGGCTTTCTCAGATGTCGATCCAATGTTGGTTCCCCATTGAGGCAGGCCGTGGACGGCCTGCAAACCGACACACTACATATCAGACTGGATAGTGCCAATGCAGTTTTTTTAGCCAGCTATCTGGGCTGAAAGTCCAGTTTTGCATCAAGGACTGTTTTGCTTTTATTGGTCTTTAGACGGCGAAGGATATATCCAGTCCATGGGTTAGTTTCTCAAGCCAAGCGATGTCGCAACCTCAATATCGGACCTCTTCCTATGGCACATGCATAAACACTAAAAGTGTGACCCACGCACTGATAGTGGCCAATTTCGATCTTACAGGCGTCCGAAACACGTCTAATAGGTTTCGCAAGATTGAAGTGAAATAGGTTGGGTGGCAGATTTATTAACCTAGATCTTGGTTTTAGCGGCGTTTTATTTCCATACCGCAGGACGGTGTGATCAGGCTTTAAAATAGTAGCTTACCACCAGTTTCATTGAGCAGCTTCCACTTGAACTCTTCGTTACCGACTAGCTGGGATTGCCGATTTCCTCGAGTAAACAGCAGATTATGGTCCACTGCAAGATTGAGAGCTCAGAACAGCTTCCTTTATCTAATGGTCAAACTTGTTCCACCTGGCATTTTGCCCACAGAAGCTGAATAGACTGATCTCATACTCGATGACTGTCAAACACACGATGGAGTTTTTGTACGAATTCGAAAAACCTCTTTAACTTACAGTCCAATCAATTCAGTTTCCCTTCACAAATTATCACTACTGTTTGTACGTGTTTTAACCCAAATCACCAACTTGGACCATTCATTACGTTGTGATGAAGTAAATAAGATTTTCATAAAGGAAACTACCCACAAGGTTGCTAAAGATTCTTCGACAGCCCACGACCCGTTTCGCACTTCTTGGGGCTCGTCAGGTAGGCGCAGTCGTTGAGTTTTCGTCAACCTTATGTTCTACTTGGACCCAAATTGGACCGTTTTTCGAGAAATCAAAGCAAATCAATTTGGTTCTCACGAGAGACTCAACTGACGGAAACTCGGGGACTGCGCCTACCTGATGAGCCCCAAGAAGTGCAAAACCGGTCGTGGGCTGTCGAAGAGTTTTCAGCAACCTTGTAAGTAGTTTCCTTTATGAAAATATACTGCGATATCTCGAATATCCTGTCAACTGAAACATGAGGCGGCCTGTGTGCAGCACATTCAGTTGTAGAATATCATAAACGAGAGATTCAGTTGAGCCTCTCGTAAAAACCAAATTGATTTGCAAATGAATGTATTTCTCGAAAAATGAGATCTTCACCCACTATTTTCATCCTTGTTCATAATGGTTAGCTTCCATTCATTCACTATTTACCTAAGAGCAAACGGGCTCCAGATGGGAGTTCTCGAGGACTCGACACAGGTTGTGCAGTTAATCCCACTGGGGATTGGTTCTAGTTTGCCTCTAGCCTTTCCAATGTGGCTGAAAATTCTCACATGGGATTTAGAGACTCATTAAAAGGGGGTATTATTCTGAAAGCCAGTGTTAATCCACTGAGCCTGCATTTTCATGCTTACCTCTTATTCCCACCCTCGACCGCTGTCATCCTTTTTAATTCGTCTGTCCCCGAGTGTGATTGCTGTACTGTTTCTGCTGGATGATCAACCGTATTCTCCAAATATCTATGCCCAGAGTTGTTGTAATCGTGTTCACGCTCGGACTGCCCGTCCTGCTGTGTATCGTTCAGCTGTAACACCCTTGCGGCGCCTAGCTACCATGTTATCCGAAGGAAGCACGAGGGCTTGGATACTGTCAGGTTGCCCAAGCTTAAACAGGAAAAGTCGAGAGACAGAGGTCGAGTTCGAACCCCTTCCGGTCAGTAACTTCGCGCTCTGACCACTTGAGCCATCTCGGCCCCTGTTGTGTACACCAATCGGAATGCAGCCTTTTCTTAGACGGATAAGAACTCAGCACGTCATCAGGCCACAACACTCCGGTCGGTCCGAAACGCTTGCTGCGCGGAACGACTCTGCTGTTGATGGCGATGGGAGAGGCATGCGATGGTTAAGAATTTAAAGAGCATAGTAATCGAATATTTCATATTCCAATTATCCTGTGTGGCGATTTCGTCTAGGTTAAAATCTCCACTTTCTTTCCTCCAGACAGATACACCCATATGGGTCTTATCTCTCTGACGTTCGGTTTAGAGTGTGAACAGAGTCGATGTAGGTGCACCTGGTCTTCGTCGGTAAAAACCGGTACGCATTTAAATGCACCTCAGCACACTTTTCTGCTCCATCCCAAATCGCTCGCTGTGCAACTCAGTCGAGGTGAACAAACGCTTACACGAATGTCACATTAAGGTCAGAGGTTCCACCAGTTTTTTTCACCGTGCTGTGCTGTGTGACCTGATTTGTCCTCTCGCTCTACCTACACAGGAACAGACTTGCCGGGATGGCGGACCACTTACACAATCAGAAAATTCACTCATGCATTGTCAAAGTTTCATCACCGGGACTTGGGTTGGTAGCCCGCTTGTTGAAAGTACAGTAGGAGATCAAACAGCGGACAGTCATGGGATACACCCGTCTGCAGGAGCACAGTCCCTTGTCTTGAGATAGTCATGAGGAGGAAGTTGACTGTCCTCAAGTTCGAGTTGTTCCTTTCTGTAGTAACGGTATTTCTCTCAGCTTAGTTCTCGGTCTGAGCCTCCTAAGCTAGCGTTCACGTCAAAACAACCACCATAGGTGCGCAAGGTCTATTAATGCCCAAAAACGAAGTCAAGAACAATAGTACAGCGCTTCGTATATACAGCGTAGGTGGTTATAGCCTTCCGAAAATTTTGACACGCTCTGGATGCGCTATTGGCAACGGCATTTGGCCAATACTGGTTCATGATTGGCTATTGGGTCCAGATTTTCGAGCAATCGGATCTCGCCTTGACGCCGGACCGGCAAGCGTCCCGAATTCTTGGCCAATCTTGCGTGGGATGGACTTTTCGGCCGTGGCAGCACCTGAGTGTGAGTGGTAAGGAGGGATCCGTGTGGAATTCCGCCTGACACTTCCACACTATTAACAGCTAAAGAATAATAAAGTTTTGGGAGCATTAGGTTGCTGTAGTGATTCTATTTCAACATCCATTGTCATCTGATAACCTCATGAATCGTCGGGAACACCAGAATGCTAGGAATTTCCATCAGCACGCATTCTCGTTTTCGAGCTCTTTGTGGGTATGCAGCCGCATCGTAGTGATATACCAAAAATACATGGCGGAATTCTGGGTGCCTGTTTGTTCCGGTTCCAGTGAATTTGTTTGTTTCCGGTGATGTCCGATTCTGCCCGCAAGTCGACACTGTTAAATATGGTACACAAAACTAAGCTTTTATACACACTGTCCCAAGTTGATGTGATCGGCCCCATATAAATTGAGTGACAAACGAAACGGTATACAACAAACGTCTAGCTGATTCACTTATGTTCCCACGCGCAAACGAACTCGAAGACATGGTCTACCAACGATGTGAACATCAGTTCAACCCATTTGCGGTCACGAAAGAAGGCATCGATTTGACCACTGGACAACCCCGGATTGAGTCGGAGTGAATCGTGACTGTTGTTCAGCTTCCAACGTTCGAAATTCATATGCAAGTGGGCATGTCTTCGTCATATGAATCAGCCGCCGGATGCAGTTAGTGACACAGAGTTTTCTTGCCTGTGGTGCTTTCGCCATGGGGTTTCATACATGGGATCAATATCCCATGGGGAATTTTTCGCTGTGAATGAGCAGGATGTACACTTTGTATCGACCAAGCCACAGAAATTCCGCCTATCCCGATGGTGGTTTCGTAACTGCTTACACTGCAAGTAGGGTGATCATTCCTGGCCTTCTGTTTCCTCAACTGTCTTGATTTGGGATAAGTTTATGTGGCACCGGTTGTTTAACTTCCACAATGGCGCAGCACATGCAGCAGAGAAGCGGTGGATGCTAATCACGTGACGCGGATTCCACTCACAAGCTACACCATTCACCATCACGTGACTGTAGGGTTTGCTTTCACTGTTTATTCCGACAGGCCCAAAACCAAGTATTTATTCAGCTAATCGGTTGATGCAATCTGGTCTCAATTTCGCTCCGGGTTCCTACAAAATGATGGCACACCAACCAATCCGTGTTGTCGCAGCGTTTGCTTGCTGGACGTCCCACCACCGATATCCACCCGTATTGGTTGGATTTCGTTGGGTCACCGGTTAACTTTAGAGCGAGAAAAACCACGGTTGTTCGCAAACAGATGCACTGGGTAACTACTGTTAAGCATGCCTGTTTGGTTTCAGTTTTGTAGCCTAATCTATCATTTCAGTTCCGCTAGCATATACTGTACATTTTTCTCCTCCGAATAATATTTCGTGGTAACCTCTATTTTCCCGTAGATTGGCGTTGGACGCCCGGCTGTCAAGATGAAGCCTACTGCCGTCTTCGGCGAATGTTTCAAGATCACAAGAGTTCTCTCTACTCTATTCAGAATATCAGTAAGTCCGTTTCCCACTGTTCTTATCGCTTATATTCTGAATAAAATGGAATGACGTTTTTTCCATAGTCATACGTTTTATGTCATAAGTTGTAGCCCAACTAACCGCTGAGGTTATATACCCCATGTATCCTTCAAGAAGAGTCGTTCAGCTGCAACACCCTTCCGGTGCCTAGCTGCCGTGCCACCCGAAGGAGGCACGAGGGCTGAGATACTGCCCAAGCCTAGACAGGGGAAGTCGAGAGGCAGAGATCGGGTTCGAACCACGGATCTTGTGGTCAGTAAAATCGCGCTCTAACCACTTGAGCCGTCTCGCCCATCCTTCACGAACGTCTTTGCTAGTTGAACAGACTTAACTGAAAATGGCCTTTTGAAATCAGAATCTCTTCAGCGGCTATTTAGGACTATCTATGTGTCGGAAGTGCCGAAGGAACAAAACGTCAACGCTTGTTTTTTCTGAGGCTACACGGAAAGTTCCTCTTTCGGATCATCGGAACCAACTCAGGAATACGTTTTTAGCCGCGATTTGGATATGCACGCATTTGAAAACCCTATTACAGTGCTTCCATTAATGGACCCCTCGAAAAGAGGTCAATTACACTGAAAGACTGAGCAACACTGTGCGGTTGTTCAATCCTCGACGGATGTCTAAGGATGTTCGAACCCGTGACCTTTCGGTTAGTAGTTAAAAAATATAACATTCAATCACAAGTGGCTGATCAGTAGTAGACTTGGGCGGGTTATATTACCATCATACTTCATTCACTCAGTCAACCTCACGCGATCCTGTGTTGACTGGCTCCTATGATGATGGATTCAAAACCCATTCAACTGCAATTTCCGCCTTTCTGGACAGATTACTTCTAGTTTGTGAGTAACGAGCAGGTTTTAGGGTATCAGTTGAAATTCACCGTGTTGCTGCTTTGGGATTCACCAGCGATCCCTGTACTGTGCAGCCCCATGAAGATTTCGATACAAAACCGTTCCGCTGAACAGTTGAACAATTCCATCCATCTATGGACGCTTACGTGGACTGAATATGGCGCCACTCATCCTTGGATCACGTGATCCACGTCACATGATGGCTGGCTCCTCCACTGGTCGTGTTTTAACACTGTGTGGCTTCACTTGCGAAGATGAAATGCTGATTTCAAACATCGAAATCACTCCGCCACCAGCAATAAGTGTATTCTACTGAGAAAGAAAGCTATCCAGCAATTCTCGTAGGCATCTGATGTAACATACCACTCCGGGGAATCAGACCACGTTTCAAACGTGAGCCAGTAGCCTATGCACGACTGGACGGTGAACCGTTGATTTTGGGCTCAAATCTTCCTAAGGTTTCGTGATGACAATCCCTGGTAGGAGGTAACCATTCATACTATGCTTTTCCGTTTTTCAGCTTAGATTGACTCCATTGTACCATGAAATCCAGACTCTTCATTGAGACATTCATGGCCAGTTCCCTTCTGTGTGGTGCCTGGAATGCAGGAAACTTGATGGCTGTAATTGCCACAAACGTGGCAAGAACAGTGGGGAATCCAGGAGGGGGTCTTGGACCGCGGACCACCTAGTAATGATGCCGCAACTGAACCTAGATGCGTTCCCTCTTACACAGCTGCGTAGTAGCCTATTTTTTATGGCTCTGCCTTCATCCGCCCCATCACACTTTCAATCCTCCTTTCCCTAAAAATTCTCGAGTCAGTATAATCGCCTTTGTTGTCAGCTTCATTCATTTAGACTCTCCTCGTGCACTTCTTGGTTTCCGTGTACTGTACTGGTCCGTACACCTTCGTACGTCTTATTTTTTGATTTTAGCCATGCTTGGAATGGCTTTGGATAAACCGATCGGAAGTTGGTTCGGTCCAAACACTGTGGCTCAAGTGATAAAGTAAGCGGATTTTTTTGCTCCCCGACCGGGATATCATTTCTTACATGTCCGCTTAAAGGAGATGACATTGTGCGAACTTTTTTGGGAGATTGCCTTGGTTCAAGTTTACTTACTTACATGGACCATTCGAATTAGGTAGGCAGCTTTCAGTGAACTGAAGCATCTTGTTGTCAAGTCATTCTGACCGTTTCATGCTATGGCGCATCGCGACATGTGTTTGTGGCTGGACACAGTACCAGGCACGAGTGCCCAACCGCAGCGGTTATCACGTCGTCCAGTCTATTTTGAAGTGAGTAAACCCAAGCGCGCGTGATATGAACAGAAAGATTACTTCTATGGGTAGATTTGAAACACCAACCTCCGGCTGACCGACCAGGTGCGCTCGGAGTTCGCTACCACGCTTCTGTCCTGTATACGTGGTGGTCCGGACCTCGCGAGTCAAGCAGATCATTGGCTTCACTCCGCATCCCTTGTGTGCTTGGACTCCATAGATCTGTCTTTTGTTTCTACCAACTAGACTGATCGTTTCGCAGTCAAGCTGAACGGAAAACTATCACTCTACGACAGCTTTGGGTTTGATTGGCACTCCCAAAAGATTTCTATTTACTCGTACAGAATTGAGCAGTTCGTTTTTTGATCAACCAATTAGCAACTGTCGATGACTTCCTTCTTTGCTTTCATGTGTTTCACGCAGAAAACTTTGTGCCTACGACCCATGCACAAATTGGTATGTACATATCTCAGTGGAAGATGGAGTCATTGTAGATGAGATCAGTAAGTTCCTGTCTCTGTTTTGTTCTACCTCCATTTGCTTAGGTTTGTTGCATCGCTAATTCCTATGTTTCGGTGATCCAACATGACCGTTTGCCCAAACTATGCCTTCTTACCCTTCATGGTAATGAGTCCCCTCGTCTCAAAGTAATTCCTAGACTCAAAGTATGGTTTAGGATATGATTGATTCTACCTATTTCCGGGCTATTTGTTGCGTCACAGAAAAATGGTAGTTCGAATGTGCACTGATTGCCTCACGAACTTGACAGTTGCGCAACAAACGCTCCATCACTACTCACCAGTAGATTGGTGATGTTATTCTCAAATCGTGTACGGAACTGTTACAAAGTCTTGCAAACAAGTCAACAATGTACTTCTTGAATCCGATTGTGTATTTCTCCCAAACAGTAAGTTTACCGAGTAGATTTCAGCATCGGCAATCGATTTACTCAGATGAACTGCATTGAACTGTGCATGCACTTTCCAAGTCACTTATGGACCAACTTAGTACAGTCACGTGGCCTGCTTTTCACTACTCTACACTAGTAGTTGGGTTCGTACGGTCGATATGTGTCATTATCACGTGTATTTCGCCGGATTCGACAATCTCGAAATCGAATCGCTGGAGCTTTTTCACATATCTACCGCCTTTCGAATGCCATGTTTCCGTTTTTTCTTTCGTGAGTACGCGTTCATCGAAACACATGTGGCCGCTAACCCATCCTCCATGACTGATTAATAGCTGGAGTACTCAACAGCCGTCGGCCAATTTCAGAAACAAATCGAACATACGCGCGAAAGGATTCCACGCTCTAGGTTACAGGTGGCCGCAGTCCGCTTCGGTACCCGTCCGCAAGGCGCTGTTGGGTGGCATAGCTAGAGATTGAAGCACAAAATGGCCATGCCTCTGTATGCTTCTAAGTACATCAAAGCCTGGCGTGACAAAGTTTTAGACCCTCATTGAACTGGACAGATGGAGTAGCCAATCAGGTATACGTTCGAATACGTTTGGATAATGCAAGAGACGTTGGTGTCCACATGAATGGTGGACATTCTGTATGCATTTTTTGGCAAATGGTGACCATCACTGGTTCAAAACGATCGACGTAGATTACTCCAACATCTGTGCACGCAGTTGGTGATTGTTCAACCGCGATTAGTAGTTTTCGGCTTCCATTGTTTGACAGCAGATGAGACGATCCATTTCGATCTGTTCGTTGGCTTGGTTATTTATAGTATATTCCAACCTATAGAAGTTACCTTGTCGTTGTGATTCAGTTGATTCATCACCGCGTCTACTAGTTACAAAACAATATTCACAAATAATTGACATCGGTCCAAACTCGTTCAGCTGTAGCACCCTTTTGGTTCGTAGCTACCATGCTTCCCGAAGGAAGCACGAAAGCTGGAATACTGCCAGGTTGCCTAAGCCCAGATAGGGGAAGTCGAGATGCAGAGGCCGGGTTTGAACCACGGACCTTCTGGTCGGTAAATTCGCTCTCTAACCACTGAGCCATCTCGTTCCTCGTCCGAACTGACAACATCTAACTCATGTATTCCTAACTCAGGTTACTAGCGACTACCTATGTAGAATCACACTAGAACTCTGAGCGCATCCACCCAAGTGTCAGTCAACATCACTGCATTTCAGTGAACCTATCAGGGTCGAGATAGCTCAGTGGTGAAGGTGGGGGCTTAGTGACTAGAAGGTCCGGGGTTCGAACCCCATCTCTGCATCACGACTGCTCCTGTCTAGTCTTGGGTGGCGTGGTTTCACAGCTGGACGATTACTGTTATTGCTATTACTATTATTATTGTTATTGTCAACATACCCGAAAGTTTACTTTAGGATAATTGTACCGCCAGTTTCCGCAACAAACTTTAATTTATTGATCTTTTCCCCCATGATCTTTCAGAAGCTCGATGCCAAAACCCTAAGGCGTTTATCCTACATCCTTCGTCGGATTCCGCACACGGCCTACCTACTCCTGGAACCCCTCCGGCTGAAGGTGGTGTCGGTAGCGACTGGGATTTGGAAGCGGTAAAGGCTCGGTTTGCCGAAGACCCTGAGCTACTCGAGTGGGTTTGCCGCCGTCCTTCACGTCGATGTTTTTCTCAGTACCACTGATTTACCACATTTGTTTATAGTTGAAGCGTTTTTTCTGCACTAATCTCCGTATGTAACGAATCTATACCATCGTTACGTGTTGAAATAATTGCGGTTCAGGCACGTCCGCTGGTGTTCGATATTCACCGAGCATGGCAGTTGGTTTGCAGATATCTCATCACCAACGGAAAACACGTAATAAATACGTGATTACTTGGGTATCCCCTTGTTCCTCGACCGCCTTCCTATAGGTTTAAAAGTCCACAGAGTTCTGTACTTCCTCAAGGACCTCGAAGAAGACAAGACGATTTCTTTTTTTCATAAAGGAAACTACTCACAAGGTTGCTGAAAACTCTTTGGCAGCCTCGTCTTGTGAGTAGTTTCCTTTATGAAAATATACTGCGATATCTCGAATAGCGTGCCAACTGAAACATGAGGCGGCCTGTGTGCAGCACATCCAGTTGTGGAATGTCGTAAACGAGAGATTCAGTTGAGTCTCGTGAGAACCAAATTGATTTGGATATTTCTCGAAGACGATTTCTGCTTTCTTCTAAACTGGCTACTCCACTTCTCAAGAGGAGACAGCACAAGGGAACTACCAACTTATGCCACTAACTCAAAATTATCACGTCATTTTCGCGACAAACCCCGATGGTACACCAACCGGTCACATCACTGGGGCTTTTGACTTGACATTTGTTGTAACTTGTGCTACGACCGTGCAACTTTGTATCGGTCCCTTGGCTTCCTGCTCCGCCCACTACGGTATATCAAAAGGCACGGGAGCTCTACACAGCCCCTTATGGAGACAAAGGAAAATCATTACAACTGTATATATAGGGTAGTCACAGAGTGTTCCACAAGTCGTGCCAGAATGTCCGTGAGGGGGCGAGAAGCGTCGAGTCAAAGGTGCTTGACTCGGATTGGCTGGCATGCTGACCAATCAGGGTATACCTTCGTCTGGCCCGTGTCCTGCACGTGACACATCCGTCCAAATGATGTGATGTTCGGTTATTAGGGACGGCTGGCCCCCGAACAACATTCCCGGCACTGTTAAGAAGGACATTTCGGAGGTGAACTGTCTATGGAGTTTCGTGCAGCTTGGTTGAACTAGGAGCAAAGTCACCACTTCCCATTGACCCGAATCACCGTGGCCTGTGACCACCGTGCACTTTCCGCGTGTCGTGTAAATCGTGGACATGTGTTGCTTATGTCGAACCATCGTTTGCCGTTTTCCATGCCCAATTCGGAGTGGCGGAAGCAGAGACATGGCCAACCCTTGACTTGGCAGAGGAGTATGAAGGAGATCACGAAACGCTTGGGTGCTGTCGGCGCTACTCGCCCTCCAGGATGGGCAACACGTGATCCTCACTGCGCCTGGTTGGAGACACCACAAGATATGGTTGCCAACCGATGTCAGTGGCGATCTTGTTGTCTGTTTCTATCCAGATCGCCTGAATGAGTGTTTGAATGTGTAGACACCTCGGAATGATTGTAGTATGCTAGCAGTAACTCGCTTCCCCATTCACCTTTATTCTTTTGTTTACAATAAGGCTTTCAAATAAATTATGATTGTACGGCAGCGAAGCATCGGTGTTGAGCACTGATGTCATGCTGTCGATGATTATGATGAGACAGTAGTTTGAGACGGAATGTTGAGGCCGAAATCGAACTCTCAAGGGGAGTTCGTCCCCTCCCCAACACTAGAAGCATTTGATTCAGTTTTCATTGATCGTCTGTTTATGAGCGAGTCGTGTCCGTTGAATGAACATTCTGGAACCCCTCGAGACGGAAATATCCTATTTCTGCCGTAAATGGATAGTCGAAGGGTAGCTTTCTCGCACACACCTGTCCGCTTATACGTTACGTTGAATTTTGGCATTAGTTTGCTTCATCGGATACCTCATGGGCATTTTCTTGCTTCTACCAGTTCGCCTTCTCTGTACTCTCAGATCCTTCTCTTCACTGGCGTGGAAAATATTCGATTAGGTCCTACCAGGAACCTACATTAAATTATTCGAAATGATGTACTAAAATGCAGTATCTCCAATGATTCACACAAAAAATTGCAGTGGACGCGAAAACTCTGTTCGTAGAAGTTAGAGAAAGGGAGCGGTAGAGTAAAGTATTTGGGGACTCCTGTGTCATTCCATTCGATTATGGCAACAGCTGTTAAAGGTGCTTTCAAACATCCGAATTTTCGTCAATAAATGGAGGCGACTTGTTGTGGGTGCCTTTTAAGAGGAGAGCAAACCGTGTTGGCCACTCCTGAAGGCATGTACTGTACTCTGTAGTCAGGTAGCGGCTTTGTCGAATGCGTGCGCAACCGTTTCGTCAAAACTTCTGTTTTGCCCATGATTCAGGAGCAACCATTCAGTTCAGTCATGTTTTCATCTTGTATTCCTTGGAAGTTGGACCAAAATATTACCTATTACATTGTTCGTTGGGGAAGCACTCTCTCCGGAACCTGCTCTACAAAACAACCAAAAGTCGCTCCTTTTGACAAGGCTTCTCCGTTTGGGTGACTACTGCGCTAACGGATTGTTTCACCCAGAAATTTGGCAACATTAGATTGGGTCAATTCATCATTTCACTATGGGTGTACCTTCTTCCGCTTGCCCACGCCTACTTTTTTTTAGAAAAAATTTTCTTCACTCTATCCCCATCGGTTGACCTCAGGCTGACTGAGATTCGGAAACATAGCGGTCATGTGACCTTGTTTGTTGTGTTTCATCAGACCATGCCATCGACTGTTTTTCTACATCAGCCTGTCGTAACCTGGTGTAAGAGTGGGAGACAATTTGTATCAGACTGTGCTGTCCGAATAGATTTTTAGTGCCGCTTCCGGTCCTAACTGACGTTGGTGATAATGTTGATGCTGATCCTGAAGACTAAGGCGATCGTCACCATGTGCTTCCAAAGCCTCCGACTACATACCGATGACGTCTTTCTCGAGTGATGACGAAACGTTTGCATCCCGATTACCAACCTTGGAGGGTAGATAAACAACCCGTAAGCGCACACAAGCGCACACCACGTGACGAAGCTATGAAGCGAAGCACAATTCTGACACAATTCTGCACCACCAATGTTTAGAGTGAAACGATTTTATATGCCACACACGCCGTGGGCCTACAAATTCCGAACTAACCAGCGTATCCTTTGAAGTAACTGACACGAAAACACCAGATAGCGGAAATCGGGTACCACAAGTAGTTGAGATCATCTGAGGATGCCGTCCTACTGGGAGGGCTTTCAGTCACGCATCCGGCCATGTCGTCCAAGAACATTCATGGGTCATGCGTCACACTTATCGGTTTTCAACAATCAAATGGCTCAGTAATGACCAAGTCGTCCGTGAGGATCATGAGAACTTGGGCTCAAGTGTCTGCGTATTCACTAGTCAATTCCTCTGGTAAACAAGCGCGTGAACTAAACCGGTCAAACTGACGACCTCCACACAGATCAATTCACTGTGCATCTGCTGAATTTCATAGACAATGCTTCTTAGTTTCCGTTTCACAACGTTCAGTAGCTCAGTTGTAGAAGAACAAATAATCAACCGGTGGTTTCACTCTTTTGCTGCATTCCAGCCTTGACGCTCGAACAAGGTACCAGGGCTGGGATCTATTAGTGCACAGATGCTGATAGCCATAATACAGATCAGAAGGTGAATGTGCACTAATAAAAGCTTTTAGTATTTCTGCGACACGTATAAAAATAAATACAATGTGAAATTGGAGCAAGTGAAAGAGGGAACTTATCGTATATGAGAGTCCCTTGGTGGAAGTCCGGACGGCGGGAACGTGTTTTTCTCCGCAGTTAGACTGCTACACGTACTCCATGGTTGTCCGTGGACTTGTGGAGAGGTTGACGTCCTGCTCCCTGCGCGCGCGCGAGTCTGTGTGTCCTGACTGGGTTCGGTTTCCCTTTATGTAGGTCTCAGTGAGTATAAGTGGGCGCGTCGGCACATGATTGGAGCTGCTGTAGTTGAACAGTCAAGTATGTGGGTGACTGGGTCGCTACAGATCTCGTCAGGTTGCCTAACTGAGAAGACATTCTCGCCGTTTTTTTTACTTTACACGCCTCAGGAGTTTATCAATAGGGTCGAAACGAAGAGTGCTTTGGTTGATGTGTAGCGTATCACTGTGTCTTTCTAAAACACTCAACCTTTCCGTCTACTCGCAGTACTCAGTAATCGAAATAATTGCCACTGTTGACTAAGCGCACTAGGATCTCCATCGTCGTCCATTCCGTGGGCACCTCGAATTAGCACTCCTTGACGAGGAATGACCAGTTCTGTACCTATGGTACTTTTCTGCACGTATTTAGAGTAATATTTAAGGCTGATAAGCTAGGTTGTTTTACCTATCTCCACCATATCTATGTATCAACTCGCATTGACCTTCCATCTCTTTACAGCCCTCCTCCTCACGTAAATAGTCCAGTCACTCGAATATTGGATGAAGATTTCTTGGAGATTGTTCTCCCTCCCACCTACGATTCTGAACATGATTCTGATCATCCACCGATCACTCCTCCCGCTGTTCCTGCCGTCCGATCTTCACTAGAACGGTCACCCCCACCAGAAAGCGATCGTCTTCAGGCCACTGAGACTGAGGCCGCCCCGTCGCCAGCCACCTGGCGTCCCTTACTCTTATTTATCCCGCTCCGATTGGGTCTGCATCAACCCAATCCTTGTTATTTCAATGCAATCAAGGTGAGCTCCCTGTTCCCCCGGTGTGTTTTGCGGATCTCTTGGTCTCCTGGTTGCGTAAACACGTGTGGTGCTGTTCTACATCTGTCCGGTACCCTAGAATCCCTTCATTTCTGACCAACTCACTCGCTTCTCAGGTCTCATTTTTCATCCAGTTGGCTTGGAAACGGATTTTGGGTTTCGCATTCTATAGTGCATTGTAAGGCCTCGCTTTCCTTTCTTTCAAGGTCACGATGTATGATTCTACCTCTGCTCTATCTGTCCTTCTCTCTTGATGAGGGTTATTGACAACAACTAGTACATTCGGCTGCAAAAAAGGGATGAACGTACACTTAATATTACTGGGTTTTGAGGTGAGTAGTAAACTATTTTATATGTAAAACATCGTAGACAGCTGGTCGTCAGCTTCATCCTCGTAGTGTGTCGGTTTTGACCACTAATTAACCGCAGTCATCAGCAAAATATCGATTCCCGCACACTTCGACAGAATTCAAGACCTGTTTCAGTTTTTGACGTTTCCAATTGTGCTCGAACGTCAGCCAGGTCAGCGAAAATTGAATGGTGCAATGTGCACGCATTTCCCGTTTTCCTCCATGATTTCTTAAATCTGGGCTCTTCAACATGGAAATTTTTCGTTGCTCTTGCCTTTTCTTGGTGCTTTTTCACCCCTCGACTCATCGACATCCACGTCTCCTCTGGTGATGAAATTTTATCATTGGTTTCATCACAACCCGGCAGATGTACTCTGTCTCAAAAAAGTCGATGACTTCCCTCTTTTCTGACTCCTTGTGCACCATGGATTGGGTAAAAACTATCATACGATTCTCTGCTTCCAACATGTGCCACAATTTACTTTGTTCCCCAGACTCTGATCTGATTTGAAGAATAGTTTGAACAAAGTTCGCATGGATCCGATTGACTTCATTCAAAATCCATTCGGCGTGATCGAGTTGGTAGGCTCGTATGTCGGTATTCCGGCAACCCGAGTTTGGTCCCATGGGCGCTTGCATACGGTCTTCCGGTCCCTTCCGGTCGCCGTTGGATGCTAGCTTTGAAAGAGACAACATTTTCCTGCCGGCTTACTCATTCAGACGCACTTATTTGTTTTGGTGGGAGCGAAATGGCTCGGTTGTTAGCGTGAATTTACTGACCGGAAGGTCCGTGGTCCGAGCCCGACCTCTGCATCTCGACTTCTACTGTCTAGGCTTGGGCAACTTGGCAGTGTCCCATCCCTCTTGCTTCCTTCGGGTAGCATGGCAGCTTGGCGTCGAAAGGAGATTCTACAGCCGAACGATCTCATTTGTTTTCATGTATGATATTTTCGCAAGTGAATTTGTCGGAAACCATTCATTTGCTTTGTCTTTTTGTTTTTATGACTCCTAAATGAACCACTGCAGTATGTATGTCTTCGAGGGTTTATTCTGAGCACTATCAAGTGTACGATCCGATTTCAAACCAATCAGCTCTTCGGATCAAAATACAGGTATATCAGCCCGTGATACTGCCTTCGTCAAGGTTGGTCCAGACAACCACGCGATCATTAGGGTGTTGGTCCATATCATTCTGGTTGTTCAAAGACCCCATCAATTATCACCTGAGAGGAAAAGAAAACATTGACTCTCCGTTGATAGGCAGAACTTTTCCGTACCGGGAATTCTGATTGTGGTCAACTAATTCAGGACAAGTAGTCTTACTTTTCTGGAGAATCTGGCGCGGCCCAGTGGATCCCGGAATTTTATTCCAAATTGATGTTTTTAACCAGGAAGCTTGGTAACCGTAACTTGGAGGAAGTGTACCATACTGCTATCCTACAGCCTTGCCTGCCTTATGTGTGCTATAGCGATTACTAGTGATTTCGTTGAGCTTTACTCAAGAAGCCAAGGTAGAAATGCATACCTGGATGATTAATCTACGACGAATTGGCTTCGAAGTCGTGCCGAATTGCGATTGCTTATGAGCAATCTTAGTCAACAAGATCAAGGCGTATCTTTGTCCAGTTCATGCTCCATTGCTCGACTTCATGGATGGCACGGGGACCAGGAAGTTCAACATCTTTTTGCCTGTTGAGGGCAGTGCTACCCTGAGTGGGCGAGTTTCAGCGAAACAGTTTGTACATTTTGGGATTCGGTTCGTGACAGATATGTCCACAGTACTGACCTCTGAATACATTTGTAGGGGCGCAACATAACGTAACAGTGTACATTTAGTATCCCTACTTGGTAGTAGAGTAGCTCACGAAAACCTCAATGTTTGTCAACTTCTCTTCTGGATTGAACAATGGATTTCCTACTTGATAAATCGGTTTTTGTCAGTCCAGTTCCAGGTGTTTAATGCGAGCCTACTGTGAACACCTTTTTTTTTAGATCCCATTCAACTCTCTGATCCCTTCAACACAGTCACCCCTTTTCTTTTCATTTCAGGCTATACTCCAAATTCCACACTCAATAGGAATTATGGGAGGTCGACCGAGTCATGCAGTCTGGATAGTAGGTACAGCTGGCGATGAGGATCTACTGTGCCTCGATCCTCACACAACTCAACCGGCCAGTCAGGATGACCTCACTGCCGAAGATGATGTCACTCACCACTGTGACTGTCCTGTCCGTCTTCCTCTGGAGCGACTTGATCCAAGCATGGTCATTGGTTTTGTGTGCACGACCGAAGACGAATTCGATCAGCTGTGTGCACATTTGGAACGGGATGTACTTAGTGTGGAAACAACTCGTGGACATCCACTGTTTGAAGTACACAAGTCTAGGCCTTCCAATTTGCCTCCGTTACCTATGTTATTGTTCAACTCACGATCCGAAAGAGCATCTGACACGTCGGTCAAAGAAGAGACTGATGAGGGTGATGCGAGCAATCCTCCGTCGCCCACACAGTCAGATCCCAGCAAGATTGGCGGGGCCATGAATGCAGTACGGGTCCTGTGGTCCAAATGTAATCAAGTAGCGGAAGAAACGGTTCGTTCTTTGACCAACCTTGGTGGCCCATTGGCGAATTCTGGTGAGTCAGTTTAGGTAACGAATTATTACAGTATACATTTACCAGGTGTCCATTCGGAATTGTGCTTGAACACTGTTTGATATTTCTTGGTTCAAACTCAACTAGCTCTGGTTCGAACCTGGTCCACGTCTTGGCGAGTGTGTGTGCACTTTTAAAATGCAATACTCACCTTCCACTTGACTGACGAGGATTTCATTTACCAAGAATGTTCGCTGAATTTCAGTCGAACAGACAACCGTATTACATCACGAATTCCTTCCGCGAACTGGTCATTTTATTCCTCCCCCCTCTGACGGTCGAGTCATATCCCATAGTTGCTTGTCTCACAAATGTGTATGATGGTACATTCCCGATGTGGTTGGTTGTTCTGCTCGACGCACTCATCCTACTCCCAGGTTTTCACTTTGTGTTGATGGTCGTTTGGTCCTGCGTGCTTCACTACTGCGAAAAGTCCACCAAAAGGTCCATTAGCCGAAGCTTCTATCCGATGAACCGGTTGTTTCCTGTGAGGAATCGGGCTTTATTTCATCTCAGCTTACTGCTGAGCAAACAGGTTTTTCTGCATACTGTCTCTTCCATATCTTCATTCCATCTAATGCAGATCGTGATCGGCTATGAACACAACAGACGGTTGAATGCCTGCGTCTCGTGGTTATCACCAACTGGTCTCTGTGTGTGTGTCTGTTCCCCATTTTTCACGCTTGTCATCGGGTACTTGTGTAGAGGTCAAGTTGGTCATGAAGGTCATAATTTAACTTGACCAGGGTGTGAGTTCTTCCCCCCTTGAACCGTGTGACCAGGATCGCTCAACTGAGCATGCGTCCAAGGTCGTTCCGTTCGCCTGTCGCTCATTTTTCACTCATTTTCCTTTGGACGTAACGGCGGCATACACTACATAATGTGGATTTTGAATTGCGGCATCCCACAGCACGATATAATCCTCTCCCATTTTGCCTGTTTTGTAAGTTCATTGTCGCTTCGCATTGAATGATAGCTCTGTTGATTGTTCATAACTATCCTCTGCAGTCTTCTGATTCGCGACAGCTTGCTCCTGTTTTCGCTGTATGTGAACTGACTTGTCTTGGAATTCCATCCGACACTGCCACAAGTCCATCCACTGTTTGTCTTGCTGCCTGTGCTTATACAGTGTCCAAACCATCTATTTCTTTATTTACCCCACTTTACGATGACTGTCTCTTGTGACCTACTCCCCTTTCTAAGTTCACGTCTGTCTGAAGTTGAATAGCAGCGAATCCGCCGTACTGCTGCGGATTCTGCAGAACCTAAGCCGTGATCAAACACATCTAGGCACATCATTCCACAAACTTACTACCGCAATTAACATGAATTCTTATGCATAAGTTCTTTCTGTCTGTTGGGTGTGGACGGTAGAGTGAGGACACCCAGAGTAAGTAACCACCCGTTGACTGATTTGACAACTTGATGCCCCACCCCACATTCACTCACCTGTGTGTGCTAATCGATTTCCACTGTTTTTACACCTTGCCATGCTGGCCGTTTGCTTGCATGAGTGTCCTTGTAAGTGCACCAGACTATCTGTCCATGGTTGGTCCTCCGTGTGCTTTGCCTGTTCTAACCTGCTCTACCATGACACCCGAGTATTCACATCATGAGACTGGCCTCGAATAGGATGCCCAGATAACCCGTACGTCTTTGGCAGTCAGTTCGACCGTTCAGCCATGGTAGACATTCGAACCCGACCCTTCCTTTTACTATTCGAAATAGTTTAACCTCCGCATGAGTCAGGGTTCCGTATCAGGATGTCATCAGTACCTCTTCGTTACTCCTTCGGGACTGAGTTGGATTTGCTTAGGCCCTTCGGAAGCACTTCAAATTATGGGCTGATTTTCGGTAGCTTGACTTGGTGGTTGGCATGTTGGCATGTTCAGTCAAACACACCGAGCGTTTTATTGAGTAACCGCGTTTTCTAGATGTTTCTTCAGTCAAACACACCGAGCGTTTTATTGACTCGAGCATTTTCCTTGCTTATCTGTGGTGTCTGAGAGCCATGTATGCATGTACTAATCGGGACAAGACACACCAGTTGCTAGTGACCCTGACAGATATGGCTGCATCATTCAGCCAATGACGCTGTTGCATCAAAGCTATCGCCTTCATTTCGTCGCTCTCACGTCATGCCATACTGGACGAACAGATCCAGTTGTGGTTAATGCACAGATTGGGCCATCACCTCCAACACTTGGCTCCCATTCTCTCATCCTCGGTGAACATAGCTTTGGCAGCTGGAACCACTGCACAGTTTTTGAGCTGAAAAACTTAGCTGGTTGGCTGAAGCTGAACCTAGTCTCACCGGGGCCTTACTTGGTTCAAGCGAAGTTACTATATCATCATGCAACTGCATAACAGCTTTTTTTTCACTCCAGCGACATGTATATCGCGGCTCTCATGACTGTCGGTTTTAGCCCACTAGATACGTTTTGGGCGACGATCTCGCTCGACAAATATGGGTGGATTACGGACTAACAAGGGGGTCTTGTTTCGCGTGACGCTGTGCATATCATTTAACGTCAGTCGCTAACCTCTGGGTATTAGGCTGATGTCAGGCAAGATAGTGTTCAGAGAGAGTTTGGGTTCGAACTACAGCCCTTCCGGTTGTTTAGTTCGCGCCTTAACCACTCAGCTGTCTCGAGCTCACGGTTCCAAGTGTCTTAGGCCATCCGGACATTAACCGTTTCTCACTTTCTGTTATATCTGCTGATTCACCGACCTGTGATATCTGCTGCCAACCCGCTCCAGTGCCTAGTGCCAGTGAAAAAAGACTCACAGAAGGGAACACAACCGCTATATTCCGAACGAACGAGTGCGAGAGCGTGAGTGCGTGCGAGAGCAAAAGTTACAATGGCCCCACGCTATTTAAGGGGGACTTTCCGACATTGATCCAGGCTGTCTGATAGGCGTTAATGAAATGTCTAAATGCTGATCACATTCGGTCGTGCTTCTGTGTTAGTGCAAGAACACTCATCAGCTTTTGCTGAGTTGATTGCATGACTGACTGGCCTGGATGCTTGCCAGCTTTCCTGCTGAGTTTTTGGTGGAGCAGTAGGTTCCGAGCGTTTTGAGGTTGCTTTCAGGAATCTGACCTTCCTGATACTTTCGATTTTGCCTACAGTTGTTTGGGTCATTTCTGATCTACCCACAAGGAGCATACGATATGAAAACTGCGCCCTACTCCCTGTCTATTCGATTTCCACACACCCGGCAGTCTTCTTGGCCCACATCAATGCACTGATCTAATCTACTGATAACCATTGATCAACTTCGTTGACGCAGTTTTTTTGGTTAACTATCACATTAAGTAGCTGACGTCGCACATATTGTTCCACCTCTTCGAACGCCTTTTCATCCGTATCCAACTGACTTGAACCATAATTTTTGGTCAGGAATAGGCACACAATGCCAGTCCTTGGAACATCATATTGCAGTCATTATCGAAGGTAATACAGATGGCATGTAGAATTGAGTCACGCACGAGTCCCTTATTGACACCGCTATTATTGATTGCTATATAAGTATACATCCTTGCGAGGATTCATCTTTTTCTGCAGTTCTGATTCGAGTCGTCCTAAATCACACAGGTCGTCGACCATCCTACTTGTGTAACATGCTGCATGTATCCCCAAAATTATTGAATATCTGGTAAATTCACCACAGAAGAGGCAAAACATTTCTTTGCACCTTCACAAACGGTCCTCTAAACACCCGAATACAAGTGAACTTAGATCTCTCCGGCGCAGAAAGTGTGCAATACGAGGCACCAGCCCCTTCAGATATTTCTCGTACGAGGCTGAAGACTGCACCCTAGCTCTACTCCAGCTAAGCCACATTCCTCAGCGTCCTTCGGTTGTAAATCAGTGAAGGGCAGCTGAATTTTCTTCATACATGTGTGATCGGGTCGACGAGCACACTTAGGGTACGAGGTTGAGCTCGTCCGCCTGCCTCACATGGTCAGTAGTTTTTCTCATATTTCATACTACCGACTTACGTTTCAGTAGACACAACATCCTCAGAAAAGCCTGTTGACCGAAGCAGGCCATAGGGTGTCACAGTTCAAGCGTTCCGGCTCTTTTTCTGATTACATTCTACATGATCTGTGCTGTCCAGTCCGCGTAATCGTTTCCCTTTATTCACCTTTAGGAACAGAGTTCGAGTTGGTCTGACCGGCCCCAATACCACCACTGTGATCACACGTGTTGACATGAGAAGGAAACTTCTTTTCACACAAACTGTTTACTTACTGTCCCCTTCTCCCACATCAACTTTGTAACTTATTCACTTACTTTCATCAAATAATCTTCAAATTGGAGTAGGGTTTGGACACATTTTGACCATTTTTTTGAGCTTCCTTCCCTCGAACTTGTGCGGTGTGTGCTGAAATACGAAGTTATTCGTAAGATCATTATGATTTGTTTTTTTTTCAGTTCCTTTCCCAGAAGTGATTCATCTACCTCGATGTTATTGGCTCCCTTTAAATTCGTGCCATTTTATGGCTCATTATTGTGGCATCGCAACTCAGGCACTCACAAATCAAGGAGCTCATTTAACATAATCATTGGTAATCATACTTTTTTGGTAGGAATCCATATTCTGGTTTCTCGTCGGGAACGCCGTAAGATATAACTATCCAATGCCATATCGATCATTGTGTGAGTGACACTTCCTTTTGTCAATGGGCGATGGTCTAGACTTAGCGTAACAGGACCCGTTCATGATGTTCACATCATTTATCGCTATTACGGGTTCGGTTGGAGGTCTCCAAATCATCCTCCACATAGCCAACAACTTCATCGTTGACAGTGACGCTTCATGGCAGAAAACACAGTTATCTTCAAAGTTCCAAAGTGGGAGAAGGGCGGATAGGAAAGTGGGCTTTTGCAAGCCTGTCGAAGTTACTGTGATGTGCCTACACCTCTAAAAACTCCGCCCGGATATCTGGCAGCACAAGCGTCATGAAAACTAAGTAGTCGTAATATTTTGTAACGTCCCAACCCAAGCACAGAGGGTCAAGGATTTTTCGCCATGGAAACCGGACTTCACCAGCAGCATTCCAACTCTCACACTCTTCTGTCAAGTCACAAATTCTCCATCTTGTGGTTTGTGCCATTCTGAAGAAGGTACGGAGGTTAATATTCGTCTCAGTAGACGACGTTATGAATTCTTTGATGCCAGCGGCTGTCATCTGTTGCCAACCACAAAGATACCTCAACTTACCGGCCTCAGGCCAAGTCTTGCAAGTGTAGAGCAACAAAGGCCTACCTGGTACATGCTACATCTTTTTGACGCCAAAGATGAGGCAAATTGGCAGATGTGATTTGCACAATGACTTCTTCGGACACACTTCATCGGGACTGATCTAACTACCGAGGTACGTGAAACTCTCCCTTGGTTTGAAACTGGTATGCTCAGAGACCGAACATTCTGAAGCGTTGCTTTGAAAGTGCAAGCAGTGTTGAAAGATGGTACGGTGATGGTTGGTTTATCTAACAGTGCCTGTGTTCTTATTCATCTTCATAGCTCAGAAAGATGTCGCCTGTATCCTTCATATGGACAAGGCTCTTGACGATAGCAGTTTGGAGTCAAGGGCTTTGAAGGCCTCCCGGCGTTTACCTTGTGGTTTCGTCGATGACAAAATCAGAAATGACGATAGGGAATACCCATTCCATGCACCACGTTTTGTGAGAAAGCTTTTGGATAGTCTCTTGTACACTCCAAAACCCTTGTGTAATGTTCCAGAACTTCTGAGCTGTCTCCTTTTGAGCAGGGGGATTAGAACTTGCAGATTGACGGATTGAACCCAACGTACTTGTGAAATCAAGCAGCACGAACTCTACATATCCTGCAGGGTTCCTCCGCATATATGGCACTGATCTAACAATTGATGCAGTGTTAATCGTGACCGACGTAGCCCCTACTTGGTCGAAGTACCGCTTGATGCTCCCAAGTCAAGGTTTCGCGTTCCACGCTAAGACGAAGAAGTCCACGGCAGTCAGACTGGTTGCCAATTCTTTGCGAGTACCTCTTCGAAGATTGGCACCTATCGGTTCGCCCTAGTTATTCGGGCAGTCTTCTTTTCCCAGGTAGCTCCTAACTGGGAAATCGACCATCGTCCTCGAACGGTTTTTTCAGCAGTGCCACGTTTTCAAACGCCCCATGTTGATCGTTTTTCTTGACCTGAAAGCTGTTTTTGACTCTGTTGATCGTCAGAAACTTTGGCAGTGTCTGGCGATAAATTGACAAATTGGTTGATTGGTTCCTGGGACATGTCAATAGCTCGATGGCGATTTGGTAAGAATGTACACTTGTATACTTCTGAGGCATTCCTCCCACAGTGTTGGGAGTCCGGGAGGTTAACTGATTTGTCGGAAATCTTCTGCCCAAACGTTGCTGACATTTTCAACCTTTTTCGTCTGCCCTCTGGGCTCACGAGGATCCTTGATTCGAACATGTAGCTAGTTTCACCTGGCGCCGGTTGATGTGTCGAATTGGATTGTGTTTGCTCTCCCTGCGGAATTCGCCTCGATATAGGTCGTTGGTTAAGGCGCGATGTCACTGACCGGAAGGCCTGTTGTTCGAGACGAACCTCGGCACCTCACATCTGTATGTAGGCTTGAGCATCCTAGCAATATCTCGGCCCTTGTGCTTCCTTCAAACGACGTAACAGCTGGGCACCGAACGGTCGTTACTGCTGAGCGAATCCGCCGTAACTCACCGCAGTGTCGAGCTTGCTTCCACTTCCTAGACAGACTTCCGAGTTATTTTGTCTCCTGCTTTGCGTCGTCATCATATTAGCTGAAGTTCACAATGAATGCTGGGTCGATGCTGCAATACAGCTATCTCTGTGACCGAATTTCTTTCCCGTGGACTGTTCTGTCTCGGTTGCGGCTGTTTGTTCGATTTATCAGGCAGTCCAAGGAATAGCTTTCTGCGCTGTGTTTTTTCTTCCCATGTAAATTTGATTTATCTGAAGGAAACCCCAATAACGCCTAATCTGACGATCACCAGAATGTCAATCATTAACATGTCTGCATCAGAGTCTTCCTGAGATATCACAGGTTTTAAACATAATTATGAATAGATTTAGGGGAATCCATTGCCAATCCTGTCGCTTTTTGGTCGCGTTCCCTTCGAAAATTGAAAATGTGGATTAGATCCAAAGTCTAGTAGCTTTTGGTGGCCTTTCTTCAATGGTTAAGGGTAACAGTCCGGTGGAGTTGGGTTTTTTCTAAGAGTGTACACAAGACACATTGACTGCCGGGTTCTGATAAGAGAAGAGAGACTGAAACAAGACATTCGTCTGGATGGGTACACGTGTTGTTCAGTCTACTAGCCAGGTCTACGGGCTTTTTAATTGTTTGTGTGCGGTGCTCTTCTAGAGAAGCTTGAGAAGGTAGACCGACTGTTGGAACAGTACATACGTGAGAGAACTGTGCAGTCTACACTAGGTCTCAGAGGTACGCCAAGTTGGATTGAATGTATGTGGGCGAGATGGATCAGTGGTTAGAGCGCCAATTTACTGACCGGAAGGTCCGTGGTTCAAACCTGGACCTCTGCACTCGACTTCTTTCTAGGCTTGGGCAACTCGGCGGTATCCCAGCCCTCATGCTTCCTTCGGGTCGCATGGCAGCTAGGCACCGAAAGGGCGCTACAGCTGAACGATTGGATGTAAATGAGGTTAATGACACCGTGGTTTGCCAAGCTTACCCCTAGCTTGCACATTTAGCCCTGACTATCAGCAACTGATAGAACTTCCGGTTCGTAACTAGATCGAGTCGGTATGGAACACGTTGGGCATTGTGCTGCCTAACATTAGGACAGAGTGCGTTGTAAGAACACAATGTTCTAAATAAACCGGAGGTCAAACTAGTCCCGAGGTATCGTCCTTGTTGGATGGCCTTCTTCAAGTGAATGAAATTCTACTTATGACGTGCAGAGTGCCAACCCAAACGAGCAATCTTGGGACGATTGGATAAGGGGGCAGATGATGTGAAAACGCTGTGATTAACCTGACTTCCGGTTTATCGATCTCATTTGCTGTTTTTACTAATTTATCCTAAAACATAAATTTTTCATTAGTATTTGAAAAAGAAACACCTCTTTATTCTATCTAATAACACATCATAGATTTAAGTCATCTTTTGAGTCCAGATGAACAAGCATACAAACAACGATTTTTGTTGGAACGTTCACAAATGTACCGGGAAATGCCAAGACATGCCCATTCGAGGTCAGTTTCAAGCAGTCGTACTGGAAATCACTAGGAATCACCACTGACCTTCAGAGGGATTCGAACTCGTTAGCTCCCGGGTGGTAGTTGAAGATCAAACCACTCGGCCACGAACGACCGATCAAGGGTCTGTCAAATTCCATCCTGACAGAATGTAGGCCCACTCATACTTCATCCACGAAATTGAAGTCACGTGATCGCATGTTGGTTGGCTGCTCGAATAGGGATTTAGAAGAAAGGTTCTCGCGAAACCTATGAATTACTCCGAGCTACGTATATCGTTAATAGTGTAAGGAGATTTTCACGATGATTCCCAATGAGAACGAAACTGCTCGGCTTTTTGGCATAAATCGACTTCGCTCACAGGATGGAAGCACTTGCTGACGTCGAGCAGCTTCCGAAATTTTCATCCAGATTTCGTCGTATGAGTGAATTTAGTCGATATCCAAGAGCAGAAAAGCATTGCTCATCTGTTTCAACCTTAAAGATTCATACTGGTAATGACTCCTACTAAGAAAGTTAAAATCTTTAAACTATCTGGTGTCTGTGGAAGACTAAACCGGTCGACCAAGAGTAGTTCATCACAACGGAGGTCAACACGCCCTTAGACTGGGTTCCCAACTTGAACGAAATAGTTGCACAGCATTTATCGGCTTTTCTGCATAGACTGGCTTCGATGGAAGTTATCAAATCAACAAGTAGTTCATAACCTCAAGATGAGTGAAAGCTCCATCTGAGAAGTCTTCATTCGAGCAGCTAGTCAACACATAACCGACTGGTGTGGATCCCGTGGTTGAAAGACGATTGGCAAGTCAGCCAGTCGAACTACTGACCAAGCGCTTGGGGACGATTAGTTAAGTGATCGAAATAGTAGCTGGCCGGTCGCGGGTCCGAACCCCCTTTGAATTTCGTGAGATGCGCAATGTTGATGCTTCCCAATAAGAATGCAACAGCTGTACGTTGCTTATCTCGGCACGCGAAGATCCAACCAACAGCTCATGATGTGCATTCCGTGATGGGTCTTATGCTTGCTGATTCGTCGTTTGTGGCCAAACGAATTACTTTTGAACTGTCACGCGGGTTTGAATCTCCCTGGCGATGCGCACTGCTGCTAAGTCCCAATAAGGATAAAACAGCCGTACAGTGTTTTTCGGGGTAAACCAATCTCACTTTAACAGGGTGGGGTGGTGATTGAAGCAAAGGATTACGCTTTTCGAGAAACACTCATTTGCAAATCAATTTGCTTTTCACGAGAGACTGAACTGAATCGCTCGTTCATGATATTTTACAACAATGTGCTGCACACAGGCCGCCTCATGTTTCAGTTGGCACGACATTCGAGGTATCGCAATATATTTCCATGAAGCAAACTACTCACAAAGTTGCTGAGAACCCTTCGACAGCCCACGACCGGTTTTGCCCTTCTTGGGGCTCATCAAATAGGCGCAGTCCCCGAGTTTCCACCAACCTCACGTGTGAAGTGAACTTCCTTGAGTTTGTGCTTGAATCTGCTCTCTGTTGAGGTTGAGACAACGTACTTAGATAAACACACTCATTTGGAAATCAATTCGGTTTTCACGGTAGACTCAACTGAATCTCTCGTTTATGATACTCTCCAACTGAATGTTCTTCACAAAGGCCGCCTCATGTTTCAGAGGCGGCTGTAGAGGAGTTTTATCAACCTTTATGAAAATATACTGCGACATCTCGAATATCGTACCAACTGAAACATGAGGCGGCCTGTGGGCAGCAGATTCAGTTGTAGAATAGCATAAACGAGAGATTCAGTTGAGTCTCTCGTGAAAACCAAATCGATTTGCAAATGAGCGTATTTGTCGAAATCAGTCCAATTTGGGTTCAAGTAGAGCATAAAGTTGGCGGAAACTCGGCGACTGCGCCTACCTGATGAGCCCCAAGAAGGGCGAAACCGGTCGTGGGCTGTCGAAGAGTTTTCAGCAACCTTGTGAGTAGTTTTCTTCACGAAGGGATCACTCTCTTTCGTATGCAGCGTATTTCACTTATCATCCTGGATTCCGGACCGCCATTTAAAAACTACTCGGGTGTCAAAATGGCGGTAAATTTTCCTGTTCATTAGTATTAAAATCGAAGAGCCAAAAGCTGCAAAATGATACTCACAGTATCTCTAGTGCTATTCGGACCGGCCAATACCGGCTGACTGGTCACGAGGTACACATTCGTCCGGTTATGAGGGTCAATTGAAGCGCGTGACCTGAAGCCGGTTATCCGGTCGCAGGTGTTGGCGCCAGAGTTGAACGATTTGTATAACGAATCATTCGTCCAATCTTTCTGCAATCTTTTTAAGAATATACCCCAACCAACAGTTGAACAAGCTGATCAGTTACAAATGTTTTGGCATACTCACTCTTTTGTTCCTTGACTGTTTTCACCAGGGCCTGGCGTTTTTGCATAACTTTGGTTAATTGCCTCGGGATTTCTGCCCTCTGCTTCCCATGGATACTATGCACTTTGTGACGTAAACGAAACAGAACTTCCCCGGAGGCCTTCCAGATATCACTGGAGGCAGGAACACACGGTCGTAGACCATAATTAATGGCAAGTTACTACAAATTGCCAGCTGAATAGGAATCAGCTGGTTCTTGACCAAATCGCGTGAATGAAACATGTTGTCCAGGTGTTAACGCTCAACTAAAGCCGTTGATCGAGGCCACAAGATAACCACTGTCATCGGAATAGGTACTGAATTATGTAACCTTTGTGACCGAAACGATCTGATGTGCATGACCTTATGGTAGCAGATTCAGAGGTGAGTATCGGTGGAAGTCCCGTCGGACAGGGAGACGATACTACTTTTGAAGCGTCCATATTTACTGTGACATGTCTGGAAAGCATCTTTCCAACGAAGAGCGACAGGAAGGATATGGTTTTATCTTCTCATTTTTGTCTGCACGAATGCCTGCACAACCTACAGAACGAACATTAGAGCCACGTGACCTAGTTTTAATGTACCCCGGTCGGTGGAGTGACCGCCTTTCCGGTTGGACTGCCACACTACCAACGACGACTCACCTGGGTTGGCTCTAGAACCGCCCTCCTCTGTCGTGATTCAGGAACAAAGACCAAGTCGAACACAGACATGTAAACGGTTTTTTTGCTCCTCACAAATCACGTTTGTTTCAGGCACGTCGACTTCATATTCGAAAATGTTTGTGTGTATGAAGTTCACATCCGTCGGAGGGGGAGGGATGTACTTGTCATAGTCGTAGAAAATTATGGGATATGAAAGAAAAATGGCCTCCTTCAACAGGAGTCCTGTGTGTGTGTGTGTGTCTAGTCATCCAAGATGTGGTTTGGAGACGGAGAAGGGGCATGGAAGTGGGAAACAATAAAAACGTAACAGTGGAAATTACTCAAGAACATATCAATAGTAGTAGTTTGTATGTAGATGGACAATTATTTTTCGTATACGGATGGAAGTGGATGAGGAGAGGGCGGTGGAAGGGTGAGAATTTAAAAAACATCTAGACCATTGATAATCGTTTTTTGTTGTCCAACGAGAAAGGAAGAGTCAAACAAAAAAATGTATACTAAAAGGTACGGAAATTGTTCTTGAGACGGTGAAACTCGAGAATATTTAATCACTGATTAGTTTGGTTGCCTGGCTTCCATCCCCGTCGCCAGAAAGTCATCACAATGACAAACAGGCATGATACTCTTCAACTTGACGGCGTGATATAAAAGAATCAAATCAAACATCCGCGCACACTTCTCAGATCGCATCACGTGATTCTCCACCTCTGACCAATGAAGTGCGCTTATGGTGGTCCTGATGGTTTCCTGAAAAAATAATTCGACTTATTTTTGTGTTGTTTCATCGTCCCTGTCTTCTTGGAAGCGGGGAAGTTCATGGATTAGGGGCGATAGATTTTAGCCAATTCAAGTGAACATTCACATGCGAACGATCGAACCACAACGAATGTGCAAACTTAAGAAAAATGAATGAACGCAGTTATTGATCTCTTGAACAATAATTACGTGACTGGTTCATGAGTTGAAATGTAGGGTATATAATTCACCGGCAAGATAGAATGGTCAGCATTGCCTCGATCGGTAGGCCGGCCGATTTCAATCGACGTCCAAGGAATAGGAAAAAGAGGGAAATGATGAAGTGAGGACCACAGTACTTTGTCTTGATTGTTGTGTTTCTGTGTGTGTGTGTGGTTGAGTAATCCGAAACAGGAGAGAGTAAATTATTAGACTGAAAAATACGTGACAGAATAAAGGCCGGCAAGGTGAATTTATGGTTCTCTCTGTAAATACATGGTTGGGACGGGGGAAAAGGTTGGGTTTGGTTTGGTTGGGATGAGTTAGTTAGAACATGCGTATGTTGTGATAGGGGAAACAGGTAGGGAAGTATCACTTTCAAGAGACTGTAAGACACTAGAGTCGTTTTCGCCTCCCACAATGATTTTTTTATTGTAAATATCAAAACCAATTTGTTCAAAGTGAATTGTTGTAAGAGCTTGCTTCGAAAATTCAATCCATCAGTGGTACGGATAGGGTGGTATTTCGATGTGGTCTGAAACATAAAGTGATATAAACTTGATTTTAACTTGTGTGTCAGGGCGAATATATACGTATGTGTATAAAAATAAAAATAGTAATAATCGTTTGGATGTAACACCCTCTCGGTGCATAGCTGCCACGCAATCAGAGGGAAGAACGAAGGCCGAAATACTACCAGGTTGTCAAAGCCTAGACAGGAGCAGTCCAGATGCCACGGTTGGGTTCTGTGGGTAGCCACCCCGACTACTTATCGATGTGTGAACAATGGACTTTCGGCGTCTTTGAAGTTTCTAGACCACCGTGCTCAATACGTGGATTTCCCTTTCCGGTGTTCCCTGCACGCAATCAGAGGGAAGAACGAAGGCCGAAATACTACCAGGTTGTCAAAGCCTAGACAGGAGCAGTCCAGATGCCACGGTTGGGTTCTGTGGGTAGCCACCCCGACTACTTATCGATGTGTGAACAATGGACTTTCGGCGTCTTTGAAGTTTCTAGACCACCGTGCTCAATACGTGGATTTCCCTTTCCGGTGTTCCCTGTACTACATGAGTGCAGCTTATTTACTGATGGTATTGGTCTGAACTGAAGTGGATTTCCAGAGATCCTTAGATTTCCTCCTTTTCTTGAGTTATCTACTCACAGACTGCACAACTGAACCAGGTCTGATTCTAGCAAAATACACTCATTTGCATACCGATTCGGTTTTGACCAGCTGGATCCCTCGTTTATGACTTTTTGAATAGCGTACAGGTCTGATTCTCTTCCGAATCACACAGCAGCCGAAACATACTACTGAGCCGTTCGGGAGACGGCGAACTTGGTACACCTCGTATCTTTTTTCACAAAGCTGCGGCAGCCTACGGAATCAAAACATACGAACACGTTGATCGGACGACAGAAGCAAACTTACAAGCTGGCTGGAAGTAACCAGTATGATCAGGTACGGTGGGAAAATGCGCCGGAGTCATACCATTGCCCGCCATGTTGCCGTTGACCACTGCGGCCAGTGAGACTGCAGCCAGCGGCCCCGCCATCGGATGTTGGTGGTGTGGATGCGAAGGAACATTTAGCATGGTTGCATTCTGCGGATGTTGGAGTGCATAGATGGTGGCCGCCGTTGCATTGATCAAGTTGTTACCTGTGGTCGTCCGCAACGTAAGCGTACCCGCGGGTGAACCATTTGGTGTTGTCTCTTTTAGGGAATCGACCGGTCCGCCATTGAGTACCATAACACAGTTGGTGGACGTTTCATGACTGTCCAGTTTACTCGTCCCGTTGGTGTGATTTCCATTTGTTCTGGATATGTAAAGAGGCAAACCACTCTTCACATCCGCCACAGCCGTACGTTTTGGTGGTGTGATACCACCAGCATCGGGGGCAACCGATTCTGATCCGGTGCCAGAAAACTGCGAAGGTGCAGGCCCCGCACCGTTCACATTCGAAGTTGTCAACGCATTGAGGTAGGGTGGAAAAGTTAAATTCTGGAAAAAAGAGAAAAGCAAGTATTGATCGAATACGGAGGTCACCCTTCAACTTGTCCTCCCAGAAAAGAGAGACCCCCTCCCTTAAACGGACCATGTCGTATCGGTCCCATGAGCTAGTGGACAACATGCCAACCTATTTGCTTGGAATCGAGTGAAAAATTTCGGCCATGCTGTTCGACCGTCTCCAAGGGAGACCGTCTTTCTTTCGTTGTGTGAGATGGCGAATGGTGATGATGTCCAGAAGCCATGTTTTCCTACTCACCGGTGCGCATCCTTGATGCCAGATTGACTTTTCTCATGAAAGAGTGGTCACCTGGCTTATGTGCAATACCGTGTAAAACGTGATACAAGTCATGTGGTGTGAACTTTACGGTGATGAGGAATGCTCAGTTGTGGGCTGAAAGATTCGAGCCTTCATACGATCACGTTATGAGTAGTAAGGTGCGAACCGTTCAGGTGAGTCGAAAAGACGTTGTGAAACAGTGAGGGTATGACACTATGGTCAATAGTCAGTGACGCCACAGAACCTTTCACATGTTTGATGGAACCCACTTTGGTCATGCTCGTCTCAGTTGGCGCGCCCTTAAATCCCAGTGGCAAACACAGTTGATTGTGCTGTCTCCGAACGCCCGTCCAAGTCACGTGATGTCACGGAAGTTCAACCGCCTGGTCATTCTCTGGTCTTAGTGAACAACCCCACTTTCATATCAGCTATCAAATGGGTTTTGTAAAGGAAACTACTCACAAGGTTGCTGAAAACTCTTCGATAGCCCACGACCGGTTGGTTTTATTCAGGCTCATTTTGTCTGAATGACCGTTCTTGAACACAAAACCCATTTCGAGAAATACACTCATTTGCAAATCAATTTGGTTTTCATGAAAGACTCAAATCAATCTCTCGTTTATATGAGTCTCTCGTATTGATTTGCAAATGAGTGTATTTCTCGAAATGGGTTTTGTGTTCAAGAACGGTCATTCAGACAAAATGAGCCTGAATAAAACCAAAATATCGACAACCCGGGCTAATTTCAACCAGTTTGGAAGCCTGATGCTTTTGACATATCGCCTAGACACACGGATATGCTAGTTTGGGTTTATGTTTAATTCCGTGGGGGTGGGTGCAGCCAACCTAACAATAGTGGCTTATCAGCAGATATTTGTACGGAAACTAATCAGCCACAGGAAATTGGTTCGCAAGTAAACAAAGACTGATTTGAAGAACATGGCGGATCTCATGCAGTGTCCGTTTCAATTAGGTAAACATCACCAGGTAACCGGAGGACGCTGTGGACCCTAGTAGCAGTCCGATGGTTATCCATTGTGCGGGAATCGTATTTCAAATAGGACCAAGTGGGGAAACAATAATATGAGATAAAAGCACATATGTTCGTTTTTTAAAAAAAATTGAGTATTCGACTAAGGAGCCACTCGATTTTCACCCTTTGTGGAAGGGTTCTATGGACGGTTTTTTCTGGGGAACGCACGTGCGATAACGTTAAATCCACCTCGCTTAGGGCTTTCAAGCATTTAAAATGACAGGAAGAAACTCTTAGCGAACAACACAAGCTATCGCCTTTATGAAGAATGTCTTATCTTCATAACTACACCTTATGTCAACGCGAAACAGAGAGGCCTTCTCACAAGCACGTACCAATGAACGATGCGTTTTATTGACCGAGTGAAAAAACAGAGGTCGAACTTGGGCATCAAGACATGGTGCTCCTAGGATATTTGACATGGTTTCAACCATAGCAGATTTTGATGTATAAATGCAGAAAAGGCTGATGAAACTTGGCGGTTACTTTAGGATAAAGAGGAGAGTTTTCCCCCCAAAACGATCTCGACCTAGTTAGTTCTGTCGATACGAGCCCCACTCGAGAAGAGTAGTCGAGAGGGACCAGTGTTCAAGCGACTATGAGATACAATCTACTGGTCAGCCACAAACGAGCACTGTCCAGTAGAACTCAAGATTTTCTTCAAAGATCCGCACTTATTCGCGATCTACAGTAGTTGGATATTCAAAGGTGATTGGCTGTGCATATCGAGTGACTTCAAAAGAGGGATGATTCTCAGTGTTTACCTGGAGCATAATGGCGTCAATTACAGCTGCCGAACGGTCCGCGTATTCGGTTTCTGGCCCGGAACGATCAGCCGTATCAGGCATCATGTCTCAAGATATACTTCATGCCAAACTTCCGAGATGAAGCAAAGGAACGAACTAATATTGGTACGATAAATTCCGAGTCGCTCACGGGAACTACTGACAGCGGACTTTTCACATGCATTAAAAAGCTCTACCCTGTTCTGGTTGGCTACTATATTGACTTTTGAAGATGTTCATCTTACCAGCCCCATGGAAACATCAGTAATAGACCACCTGAGATCTCATTACGCACGATATTGTATTCCCAACCAGTTCACCTAGTAAACACGGAGTTTGAAACCTTTTCGGAAAAATAGTGTCTTCAGCATTGATCCAGTGGTCTTTGCTAGAGCCAGCTCACTGGCAAACCAGGGCTAGTGGTTAAGCAACTAAAGGCATCCTCACACAACCTCAAAAACGCAAGAGCCTATGCATGTCACACGATTCTTGGACAGCGGGAAATACACCAGCGCTGCCAATAGGATACAGTCCGACAGTGTTTGAATAGGCACCTACCATTACCAGTTCATTAGGCTCGAAAGACCTCGACCCCCAGGAGGTTACGAAGCGGTTAAACGAACACAAATGTGTCAGATATACCTCCAGAATCGCAATACAAAGGCTCGCCAGAACTACACCGCGAAGGATAGCTTGAGTGAAATGTGTGCCGCAAAAACCCAGCAAATGGATTACGTAAAAGTGGACAGATATTCCTTAGAAGGCGAACCAAATTTGCTTGCAAAAACGGTTGTCTGAATGCGACGGAAAGCAGGAGATACGAGCTGACGAACGCAAGCGGACCAGAACTGGGTAATCTTATCAAATACGTATCACCGCGCTTTGAACTTGGGTTTGTTTAAGTGCAATAAATGCAGTTCTGCTATTGGCCAGGAAAAGATCGACTCTTGGACAGCTCGCCTGTTCACCTCTCTAATATGAGAGTGCCTGGAGGTCGACTGAATGGAGACTTATCTGTAGACAAACCAACTTTTCAGGAATCTGGCTAGAATCTTAATAGGAGGGACAAACCCGAAGTTTTCGAACCTCTCAAGAAGTGGCTGGCTACTTCCAGGAGATTCAGTGTCACTGGGAGCATAAATAAATCGCTAAACGTGCGACCTAGATAAACCTCGACAACCGGTCAGGTACGAAAAATACGGTTAAGTATAGAATTCTAGGAACATCCATGCATCGTCACGAAGAGACTGGACCTTAC